>NC_056728.1:1131324135-1131509477 GCF_019279795.1 Protopterus annectens | reverse complement strand
TAGGCTTATAAATGCCTTAGGGCAGATAGCCTAGTATAAACCTATGAACCTATATATATATACACACACACATACATACATACATACATACATATATATATATATATATATATGTACCTGGCTCAAGCAGCCCTGAACTAATGGTTCTAACTACACATCCGATTCCACAGGAATTACAACTACTAATGTATAACCTCGAAGATACAACATTAAAAGCACAGCAGGCATTGCAAAAATATGACTATATGAACATTCAAACTACTTCTCAATTAAAGTTAGTCGCTTCTACTACTATGGCTTCCTTTAACACTGCTGCAATGATTAATGCTGCATCTATTCAAGCTCACTCGCAAACTGGCATTATTGGTAATAGTAGTACATCAGCAACTACCGTGCCTACACCTCTGACTGTGGTAAATGCTCAAATTCCTTCAGTGTAACACCACAGAATCAGCAGCTAATTTTAAAGCAGCAACATCTATGACCTTGCGACAGCCTTTTAACTTCACAACTGATGTTAATCATCACAATGAACTAAACCATGCTACTAGCTCATTTATGCATGAATTCAGAAATGTTACCGTACCCAGAACCAACCATGAAGCCTCCACCTCTAATAGTAACCAAGATAATTTATCCAGAAATACTCCAACAATAAGAACGAACTATGAAGACCACACATCTTATTTTAACCAAGATGCCTCTACTTCGAATTACACTGGACATAATGTACTGTCTTTAGTTCAATCAAACACTGAGAGTAACCCTTTCATGACCGGAACTACAGATATGCCCACTCATTTCACTACATCAGCTTATGATAATCCTGACACCAATGCATGCAAGTCTAACATTTACAAACTAGAAAGACTCATTAAACAGTTTAAAAATATAGAATATGACATTCTATATTTAGATACCTGCATATTCCACCAAATAGTCCCACAAGGGCTACGGTTTACTGCATTTCCTAATAATGCTACTACAAATTCCAAACTATACGATGCCCTTAAAAACCTGTACAACATGGGATTGCAAGCATTACAGTTCATTAATGCAGATAACAAGGAAAGATTATCAACGCTGAGAGAACAAATTGACTGCCTTAATACAACCATTATCAACTGCTCAGACTTTCACTACTACGAACACTTTTACAAAGGTATCAACGTGTTGACAGACATGTCACCACCTTGATTGAAAGAAAAAAACAAACTACACAGAGATCTGTTCCAATATAAAAATCATATTGCCTACCCTGCAAAAAAGGTTATTAATTCTATACATAAGCCTAAAAAATATACATATTACAGACAATTTCAACCTACAAATAATTCTTCTTCTCATAGACGGTTTCATCAACAATCCAGCTTCCATTACAACAGACCAGCGATGAGTTCTGATGCAGACAGCAGAGTTAACGGACACACCCCCAACTTTAACAACGCACATTACACCAATGAATTTCCCACTATCAAGGAAAGTACTACTACCGAAATTATGAATGAAAACCTGAATGAAAACCACAACACATCTACTTCTACTGTTTTTTTGTCCCCAAACCACTTCATCCAACCCATGTTGAACAACAACAACCCCACCCTCTCAGTTCAAACAGATACACACAGGGGACGAGGGAGAGGAACAGGTTTACAGAAAAGGAGAGGAACACAGATTTATAAACACAGGCAGCAGAATTATTACAAGAAGCAGTCTTCGCAGTTAATTTCCACATTTCCATCTACCTTATTACCATCTTCACAGTTAAACGACGACTTCAAAGATTATTTACAACAAATCAACTTTAATGTATTTAATCTTACTAACAGACAGTTTACACAAGAACATTATAAAATACTACAAAAAGGCTTTACTTTTATTCCAGCACAAAGAGCCCATTTACCTGATCTACTTTTAGATTTAAGGTTATATGCCAGAAAAATCAACCTGCACTTGCTACATAACAACCATGTTATGACAGCTAATGACACAGACATTTCAGATTCTTCTCAATTTACTAGTCTTAGACCCAAAAGCACTTATAACCCAGTACTGTCAAACACCGTTAATACTTTTCTCAAAGTATGCGAAAGAGATATCAGAAAATTATGTACTTCAAAAAATGCAAACAAATGGTATAATATTTCAGCAGCAGAAAAATCAGCACTTACAGAACTCACCAATGATAAAACACTTCGCATTATGCGAGTTGATAAAGGAACAGGCATAGTTTTGATGGAGCAAGACTTATACATTTCTAAAATTGTGGAAACTTTACAAGATAATGACTATTTCCAGTTAGTTGACTTCAACAAAGTTAAGAAACAATTTGCTTACATAGATAAAACTTTAAAACAACTTGAAACTAATAACTGCATTTCCCTAGAACTCACCTTTTTGACCGTTGAATATCCCAATCTTGGTAGACTGTTTGGCATACCAAAGATTCACAAAAACAAGGATAACCCACCATTTCGCCACATCATTTCCAACAAAAAAACAGACTGAAAAGATAGCAGAGTATCTGGATTCTATTCTTAACCCTGTTGTGCAGACCACCACATTTTACTTAAAAGACTCATGGTGTTTTTTGCATGAACTTTTCCTAAAAAAAGATGTATTAGCAAGTTGTATTCTAGTTACACTTGATGTGGAAGCATTATATACTAACATCCCTTATACTGAAGGTATGCAATCATTACAATTATTTTTAAACAAATACACTAACTTCTCACAAGATAAAGTTAATACTGTTTGCACTTTAATGAACATAGTTCTTGACAATAACTTTTTTTATTTTATACTACCCCTGCCCCATGTCTATGCTGGGTCGACCAGCATACTCTTACCCCATGTAATTACTCAAAGCTTGCTGGGGCCGGGCCTGGATCTTAAGATCATCCTGGGGGCTCAGCCATCTGTGCTGTTTAGTATTCACACACACAGACACACACAAATTTTTTACATGACCTTCCCACTTTTCCCTTTACCTGCTCCCCCATGCTTGCTGGCTGCATCTAAGGGCAACTCCTCTCTTTGGATCATGCCTCCCCTTAGGGAGAGTCACCAGTGAGTGCCACCTCAGAATGGGAACTCCCATCCCTCCCTACTGCTCCATCGGTAGCCCAAGCCACTAATTAAACACATGCTGGCTGGGGCATAGGTTAGGGCTTTATCCTTCTATAACTCTAGAGTGACCAGATTCAAAATCACTTTTGATGGTCACAGAGCTGGACATAGCATATCATCAAAACGTATTGTTTCTACACAAGCAATTGATGTCCTGTTCTTCAACTTTCAGAAGAATATGACATAAAATTACCAGCAGCTCTTGGCTGAACAAGCCATCTCAGAAATGCACACAGATCACCCAGCCTATTTTCACAGTTACCTCAAACACAAGATTTGAGCAGTAAAATGGAGAGTTCACATCTCACATTCAAGCCTTTTTACCATATTCAAAAATAAAATTTCCTAATACTCTCATTAGACCACTACACTACTCAGTGCTGAAACCAGCCCTCTACTGCAGTAAGCAGACAACACTGGATCTTTATGTCGAGGTTCAAAAATGTCCATAGCCCAAATTCACACAGCCTTGCTTCAACTCTCCATAGGCTTGACTTCCAAACTCAGAATATTAGTTAAACTCCGGTAAAAATCAAGGTGATTCTCTTCTGCAACTTATGGAGAAAATAAAATACGATTCCTTAAACTCACCACCTTTACTGGAAGTAGGTTAGAAATGGCACTCTCTATCAAATAATATGACATTAAAACTGACCAAAACCTCAAAATACAACTACACTGTTCAATTATCTCCCAAAAAGCTAGTCCAAGAAAAAACATTGGTTATAAAAATATTTTACTAAACAGACATCTTTGGTCTTGAATGCCATTTTCCTCTGAAATGCTGTATATGGAGCTATCCCACACAACTACACACTAAGTGAGATCAGAAAAATCTGAACTACACAGCATATTCTACAACAGAATCTACGTATTTGATATCCCACTGCAGTAACCTGAAAGCTGTATACTACCTGAAAATGAACAGACAAGGTCACACAACTACCACCACTTAAACACATGTGCACAAAAAAAAAAAGTATCCAGAGCTGCAAGATTTACCTATAAAAATCTTAGAAAAGTTTATTAATATACATTTTCTCAACTGTTCAATACATAACCAGCTTGTCTTTAACCCAACACAGCTTCCGTTCTCATCACAGTACAAGTATTGCTTTGCTGGATTCCGCTAAAACTGTCAATATCCACAGAAATGCTGGAAGCCTGGCCTATATCTTCCTAGATTTATGAAAAGCTTCTAAAACTGTATCTCACCAGAAACTCTTACATAAACTCGCATCCTTACGGCTCACCAACTGTTCAATGCAGTGATTCCATAGCTACCGCTCAAACAGAGCACAAGCAAAAAAATGGTTTCTCCATGCTCTTGGCAGTGACTACCGGTATCCCACAAGGATCTATATTAGGTCCCATACTTTACAACATAGTCTTCAATGACCTCTACATTGCTACAAAAAAGCTGACCTACATCAATATGCTGATGACTCAACCCTAATTTGCTCTACTAAAACTGTCTCTAAACTCCATGACCTTACAATACTCAATGCTCTACATCTACTAATTGCATAATCATCTCATAATGTAATAGTCCATTTCATTTCATATGAACAACAATAATTAGCAAATGTATTTGTAAATGTTAATGTACATTACTTAAATGTCTGTTCATGAATATTACTGAATGGCTATTTTAAAATGTTTGCAATACATTGTTGCTTTTCTCCATGGGGTTCTGCTGAAAAGGGGTTGTTGATTAAACCAATACAGACAAATCTGGAAAACCAAAGCAAAAGCAACATGAAAATAAAACTTATACCTGCTATACATCAGGACACTTGTTACATCAGTTACCAGAGAGGATGATAATTTTGAGGCTGAAAACAGCAAAGCTAGGAATAGTAGAACTACAAGTGCAAATGAGAGTGGAATACATACAAAGTTTGAAATCAGACCCCCCAGCTCCATAGCTCAGCAGGATAAAGCCCGGACTATGATTAGAGTTCAGTTACTAGTGCTGAAGGTGGAAGAGTTGGGCAAGGAGGAGGATGGAATTTTAAGGCCGGTATCAGATTGTCCCATTCAGGAGATTGAGGAAAGATGGTTTCAGTTGGATGACACCATTAAATCAGAAGTTGATACAGCACCAAAAACACCCGGGATTGCAGACATGAGCCTGGCACTGCCAGGCTGGTGAAAGTAGCCATCATCAGTGCACAAGTGGTAGCATGCATGTACAGCTCGTATCTGGGAGTGGGTCATAGCGTAAAAAATAACATGGTCATCTAAATTAATGATGGCTTTAGGCTTAGCCCTAGATAGGCAGGAAGAAGTGGCAACAGATGGGACTGAGGCAGGGAAAGGCTCACTGCTGAAATCGGCCCTCTACTGCTGTGCGTGCAACTCTTCTGCTTTTGGTCTTTGACAGATGTAAATTGGTGGATCATGTTTGTGGACTGACAAACGGTGTGCTTATTATACAAGTGGATGGGATTTTTGAATTCCAGAAGCATGTAACCTAAGGGTAACTTGCTGGAAAATTTATTAAAGTACTGCTGAAACAAGAAGAGGGATCAGAATCAAGGTGAAGTATAAATGAGGAATGGAAGCTGACTGACTGTAGATCCTTAGAAGACATAGTACAGCTGTATATGCACTCTAGTAGATTGGGGATAACGTACAAGCAAATGTCAAGTATGTTTTAAATCAGTTAATGGCAGGAGTATGTATTAAGGATTAATAAATATCAATATTTCACTCAAACAGTGAGCATTTTCCACAGGTGAAAGGGTGATATCATGGATTACTGTGTCACTGACAAGCCAGTTGACAAGGAAGACTCTAACGTGAAAGACTATAAACATATTACGTTGTAAGTATGCTTTGTCTGTTACACATGTTTAACTTGGTTCCAGTCAATAAAAGTTGCTGCAAAAAAAAAAATGTATTGGTGGAGGTAGCAAATACCACATTAATAAAATTGGTATTAACAGCAGCTGAGAGCATGATGTGAAGTTCCCAGGCAAAGCAGACCAAGCCAGTGACAGTCTTGCACTGGTACCAAACCACCATGTGTGTATGAATTAATCTTAATCATTTCATTCAGATAATCCATGATTACTCTCCTGTGATAAATGAAAAGAAAAAATAAAGACAGTAAGTGGAGGGAAGAAAAGTTGGCAATGATGGTGGTCAGCACACGTTTTTACAAATGGAACATGGAAGACACCTGTGAACCAGGGCTATATGGTCCCATAATCCCACAGATGAAGGTACTGAGATTTTTTTCTTTTTTGAGACTTTTACACTAAATTCTGAGTTCATATGCAAAGGATAATAACATTGTTAAAATCAAATAAAAGAAAGTCTTCTCAAAGATCAGCATATATCGCACTGCAATTCCATAAACGTAACACTGGAAGCAGATTTTCACTAATAGTAGACAGGCATGTTGTACCTATATATCCCTGATCCCAGCAAAGCAAATGGAAGACAATTGGGTAAAGTTTTCAATTAGCACTAATCACCTCTCAGTAATTTTGCATAGGCTATAATATTGTTACCGCACAATTACGTCAGCAGTATCACAACAAGCCAAATGCACAGGACCCTGACAAGAAAAACTCTATGGTTCTGTCAGTTTACAGCTCATTTCTTCAGTTTCCTTCCTCTATGGGTCACATGCAGTCAGACCAGTAATTTATACCACTTACCATTAAAGCTCTGGGCTCCAATTTACACATACAGACTGATGCAATGAAATCTAGGGGCTGAATGCTGTCTACATTTTTTCCATTTATGCAAAATAATTTAGCATTATGATCCTGCATGTGAAAGAAAGCTCACCTGACACATTATCAGAAACAAGGTAGGTAAACAGCACTTCAAAATAGGTGTCTATGAAATTTATGGTGGCACAACATTTGCATGCTTCATTTTTAACCTCTTCATTCCTTGCTGAATATCTGGAACGTAACTGCACAATTAAGGTACAAACATCATTTAGGTCAACCATCACGTTTTTTATGCCTTTCCCAAGTCCTATATGTGTGTGCGTGTCTCTGTGTGTGAGTGTGTGTGTGCGTGTGTGTGTCTGTGTTAACTTCAAGTGGGACCAGATGTCTGTGACATGCTCAAGTCTTCCCTTCCTTTATGGGTCACAAACATTCTCCACAAAAATCTACAGCAATTAGATGGCAGAAGAGAGGATTCTGAAATATGTCTTTACCCCGTCTGTAAAAGGAGAATGATGGAACAAAGGTACTTTGGAGACAGTGCTGCTACTTAATGGGAATGAGCTTAGTGAATGTAGCAACATCGGAAATCATCATTCACCAATAAGTGGTCAGGCTACAGTTAACATAATGCAAGCAGCTCTGAAGGAATTATGGAGAAAGGTACAATGCAGTGTAGAAAAGGCTGCACGGAGTAGTCACAAGAGTGAAAGGGATTAACAGCTATACTATTTACAGAAGTCAAAGAAAATGAATCCATATCTATGGAAACAAGGACATGCAATATAATCTGGGTGCACAAAATCAAAAAGGAAGAGTGATTAAAGGATGGAGTTTGGAAGAAAAGAGGGGGGGAGTCTTGGGTTTAAAGGAAGTTCTATTATACTGAGAGGCAAGTAAAGGTATAAGACACAATACAAACTACCCAAATGACTGCTGAGGTGCACCTCAACTGAAGCACCCAAAATGATATTGGGGCACGTGGGAGAAGGAAAAAAGCTTTTGCTGGAATTTGCAGGAATGGTTTGCTGTGCACAATGTATAAATTATCCAAACTGTTTAACACCTTGAATATATGTATATATACATATATAGTTGAAAGATAACTCCCGAAAAGGCTAGTGGATAGAAATAATGTAGAACACATGGAAATATGAATAAGTTGGGGTAACCTTCCCTCCCCCCATAAAGCAGACCAGTATACAGTAGAGACTTGATTATCTGAACTAATTGGGACCTAGGGTAGTTCGGATAATCAAACATACATTCATCTGGATAAAAAACTTCTAAAATCTTCTGTTTTCAGCACTTTTCAACCATTCAAAAATTCCAGCGGACAATAAAGAATATTTTTCACACATGAGCGGGCTACAAGCTCAAAAAAAAAACATGCACAAGTGAATATGTATAATGTTTACATAATCAGACTATGACTTTTCCTACCCAAAAACTTTGGAAGGCTGTGTTTGGATAATTGACATTTCAGATAATCGACATTCAGATAGACTCTACTGTATATCATGTTTTATTTTAATGTTATGTAAACTGAAGAAGCTACTAAAGATCAGAGAACAAGAAAGACCTACTGTTTTTTTTTTCTTTATCAATGAATTTAATAACACAAGACAATTTTTGTGCCATAAATAGTTTTACATAACATTCATAAACATTATATACCTACTGTACAATCATCATTCATGGTGCAATGTTACATTTACACTGGCTGTTGTCACACAAAATTCTTCATATTTAAATTTACAAATATATTTAATGAAACATTTATTCAGCCACCACTATTTACATAAATCATAATTTTATATATGCACATGTATATATTGAGTTAGCAGTTCACATAAAGAAATTGTTAATTTGTATTTCACCTTTTATAGTCTAGGCGATACTTAACCTTTCTGGAGAGAAAGACACAAACACACACACACATACACACACAAGTAGATGTATACTTTGACCCAAAACTTTGATTTACCATTTCTATAATTTTAAGATTAGCAGCCAGTATAGTAATATAACTACAGAATCTACTGGGCTAGGCTTATGTAGCAATCATGTTGCATCGCTTCTCTAAACATCTGACTTGGATCCCAAATGCTCTATTTAATAATTTAACAAATCATCATCTTCCTTTGCTCTCCCTCAAATCCATCTATTTGGTTTTTCACAGTCTTCCCAATTTCCTCTAATGTCTGTTTATATTTACTTTTCCATCTTTTTGCAATTGTTATTTTTTTTGCACCTCTTAAGAATGATATCAGTGCTGATATACTTGTCCGATGTGATATTTTTTAGGAGCATCATTTTTCAAGTAAAAATCAAATCCACTCTACAATTATATTAATAGCTGCTTGCAATTCTCAGTTATAAATTTGTAGTTCATTACATTACCAAAAATATGTTTCCAGGACGTTCTTTGCATCCTGTCATATCACCAAAATGTGCCATTAGACTGTGAGAACATATCTTGTATTCTGGCCTCTGTGTAGAAGTATTCATAAAATACTTCCATACAAATATTTTAAACTTTATGGAATTTGTTCACATACCTAGGGATTATAAAGATTTCCTTCCAGTCAAAATGAATTTGCCTCTGCATCTTCCCCCTCCAGTTTAAATAGTGTCCTTTGCTGATTTTTTAAAACTAATCTCACCTTGTATGATAATTAGCTTCCTAATAACTGCTGTATCTGAGCTAGCTTTGATTAGACTATAATAGCAGTCTTTTCTTGTTTTTCTCTCTGTATTTTCAACATTGCTCTAAATGTTGCAGTTAAAATCATGCAAGAAAGAGAATCCTTTTCTTGTGAGGCAAATACCTGTTTAGCTTCATAGGTGTGCTTCCCCTCAATTTAAAATCCTTCCCTAAAACCTTGGTAACAGTTGTTCCATTATCCATATGATTGCTGCATTTTGCCTTTCTTCTTTGCCGACAGGCGAGATACATTAAAACAGAAAGTGCATGCTCTCCATTCCTTAACTCTCTTTTTATTCAAAGTTCATTTAATAATTTGACTCAGTGTCATGCATACTGATTTTTATCAGCTCTATTATGCTCCAAATATAATTTATTTTCAAATACCTAATAATTCCTTATGGCTTATAATCATATTATTCCATTTAAATAAGTATGTTTGATCTTGGGCCAAATAGACTAATCTTAATTGCTCTAAATCTGCTAATTACACTCCTTGTTCTACTGATAGTGTTCATTTCTCCCACTGTACTTTAACTGCATTTCCCCAAATAAATTCCTTCAACTCTTAATTCTGGTCCAAGTCTCTTCTGTCAGAGAAAAAAAAAACATCACTGTGCCCTGCACACAATACTAGAGCAACTAAAATTTTTATAGATCAACTTTATTGCCCATATTTACTGTTAATATTTTCTGTTGTTTCTACTTAATCTTCTGTGTAGTTTCATTCTACATCTCTTTTGCTACAAGTTTTCTATTTTTATCATATGTCTAGATATATCTCATTTTGCCATGTCCCCAGAGAAAGGGAAACTCTTGGACCAAATCATCGGTTGGTGTGCAATTTAAGACATCCGATTTCTCCCAATATTCATTTATCTTATACCCTGCTAAATGATAAAAATCTCCTCAATCTTCTAAATAGGATTCTTATATCCTATACTGGGTCTGTGATGGATTACCATCATTTGCATATAAAGCTATTTTCTCAGCTGAATTCCTCCATTCATATCCCACTATTTTGGATTGCCTTAGTTTATTTTCCAAAGGCACTAAATAAAGAGCATACAAGAAGGGGAGAGAATGGGAATCCCTGGCTTGTTCTTGTCATGATTTTCTAGAACAACCTCCCACCACAATGCAAACTTCCTTCTGCCCCTTTACATATTCTGAATATCAGTGAAACTAACTCTTGGAAAAAATACATTTCAAAGGTTTTCTTCAAAAATCCCCAACTAACCATGTCAACCAGTCCCATCATTGTTAATATTCTTTTATTTATACCAAAGTATTTCTGTATCAGCATTTTCTTCATGCTAACAAACTTGTACCTGGGTCCATACAAAAACACACTGATCCAACTGTATAATCTTGGATAGTACTCTTGATGACCTCTTAGCCAGTACTATCTTAAGGATTTTATAATTATGACTTAAGGTTCATACAAGTCTACATAACCCCAGGACAGTCGGGTCTTTTCATTTCTTTGGGTATAGACAGTCACTTGCTCTACTCCAGGATGAAGACATTTTCCCTTCTCTAGATCCTAACTCATTTTCTATATTTTCCATATTTCTGCTGGAATTTCATAGAGATCTGGGGGTTTCCCAGTGATTTATTATGACTTCTTTGATCTCCTCTTTCTGTACCCTGTTCAGATTCCTTTGATCTTCATCTATTAAGTAATGTTTCTCTATGCAAATCTCAATTTCTCTTGTTCTAGCTTCCACTTGCAGACGATGTCTACATGGCATAATGTAACAGTTTTGCATACTGTTTATTGCTTTTTCTGGACCCAATTCCATTTTCCCAGTCAATGGATCTCTAATGTTTATCATCATTCTCTCTCTTAACAGCTCATAGGTATTTAGCATCCCTCTCATTCCATATCTCATTTCTATTGTGACCACACTCCTCATCTTTAGTTTACATCAGACTTTGTATAGGTCCTCAACTCCATGATTTATTTTGTTAACAGGATCTAACAATGTGTGGTCTAACCACCTTTGAAACTCTTCCTTTTCAGGAAGTATGACTGAGACTCGCCAGAGCTTATCAAAGTGTTCTTTTACTAGCTCTTATTTTTATTTGGACTGGGGCATGATCATGCACTTACTAGATGGATCACGTTCTAATCCATGCAATAACCAGATATTTTCCTTGGAAATGTAACATCCTTCGAATCATGTACAATAAAAAGAAGTTATGTACCCACCCCATTAGGTTCCATGTTAGTTGTCTTCATCTCGCCTTCTTTCTTGCTGGTTTGGATCCGAGGCTCTGACTCGGCCATCTTCTATAGCTCGAGAGCTGTTTACTGGCTCAAGGCTACCCCTTATCCCATGATGCCTAGCGATAGCTACCCAGATCTGGCTGGAAATAGCTAACCCAGACAGAGCCAGAGAATAAACCTGTCCAAACAAATAGGTTGAGCATACTTGTCATCCTCTAAGTCAGTAGAGGAGACAAACCAGAGAACACTCAGCCAGTGAAACCAGAACTCCTCTTGGTTCAACAGGACAGGGGGACGGAGGGTGGGATGCAAGAAAGAAGGCGAGATGAAGACAACTAACATGGAACATTATGGTAGGTACATAACTTCTTTATGTTAAGTTGTCTATCTCGCCTTCGTTCTTGCTGGTTGGGACAGCATCCCTAGCACCTACATTCCTGGGCGGCTCATTGGAACAGACTCTTCATAACAGTGGAACCAAAGTCAGCTCTGCTCCTGGAGACCATATCTAGCTTGTAATGAGAAATAAAGGTATGAGGATTTGCCCACATAGCAGCTGCACAGACAGAATCCATGGGCAACCTAGATTGGAAGGCTACAGAGGTGACCAAGGCCCTAGTAGAATGACCTTTCGGTTTAATAAGCAACTATGTTTCTTACTTGATAAATGAAAGTAATAGTGTGAGACAACCACCTGGATAAGGTCACCTTGGAAACTGGGAGACCTTGTTTGCCTAGAGCATAGGAAAGGAATAGTTGGTCTGACTTCCTTATTTCCTTAGTCCAGTGCAGGTAAAAATGCAATTGTCTATGAACATCGAATTGGTATAATTTGTACTCTGCCTTGTGCCTTGTTGGTGTGGTTAGGGAAAAACACAGGAAGGTCTATAAATTGGTTTAAATTATTTTCTGAGCAGACTTTTGGAAGAAACGAAGGATTAGTCCTCAGAGCAACCCTGTCCTTATGAAAAACCAAGTATGGAGGACGAACACATAGTGCCTGAAGTTCAGAGATGCGTCTGGCTGAAGTAATAGCTACCAGAAAGAGTGTCTTCCAAGATAGAAGCAAAACAACGAACACAGTATCCAGCAAATCTTTTAATAAAATCTCTGACGTCTCGGCCAAAGCCTTCAAGGAGAATAAAAATATGTACAAGCACCCATTCTTTTATAACAGAGATTCTTTTATAGCACAAGAATGTACAGAAAGACCTGCCATGCAAACAAATTATTAAGTAGAGATAGTATGCATCCCAATTTTATATTCAGAAATGTAGCACAAAACCAGTTCCTAAGGGCGTCAAGATTATGTGTAAAAACAGAAGAATATGAGAAACTAATTTTGACAGGAAAATAATTACTAGATAGAGGCTATGATAACAGAATAGTAACTAAAAACATGGAAGATGTGATGAGTAAGAGAGAGAATAAGGCTAAACCATATTTCTCAAAACAATTAGTGAATGGGAAAGAGAAAGTGACTCAAGAATGCAAGGATGTGTTTAAATTATTCAAGAGATGTTGGGCTGTACACTAATATTATAAATGAACATTGGAATATATTAACATCAGATTGTAAAATGAAAGAGTTAGTAGGCACAAAGCCACAATTTAGCTTTAAAAATAAGAATTTAAAAGGAAGGCTCTGTATAGACAGAGAACTGAAAGGTAGAGAAAATGAAAAGGGTACTACACAATGTGGCAAGTGCAACTTTTGAAGTTTTAATTGTAATGATTCACAATTTAAACACCCTGACACAGGGGAGACGTTTTATCTGCGAACCTATGCGAAATGTGATACAGCACATGTAGTATATCTGGCTATCTGCCAGGCATGTCACAAATTTTATGTAGGGAAAACAGATAGTCTTTTAAAAGTTAGGATAAGAGAACACCTATATCACATTAAGAAAAGAAGTAGTTTTAATGCACTAGCGAAGCATGTGTCAGTTACCAATGAACAACATGTTTTTAAATTTGTTGTCTTATGTAGAACATTCACTGATATAAGAGGGGGCGATATAAAAGCAAGGACTGAGGAAAAAGAAGCTGAATGGATTATTAGGTTAAGGGCTAGTTCAGGGCATGGACTGAATGATTCTGTTCCTATAAGACCAATATTAAAAAAAAGAGACCATTGAATAGGTGAATGTTGAATTTTTTTAGAATTTTACATATGCTTTTAACATATATTTTTTTATATTTTTTATATTATATAAGTTTAGAATTTGTAAGAGTGGATCAAGAAAGTAACACTTAGAATGTGTACATATGCCTCTAAAAAATGGTTAAGCAGAGTCATGTGACTGACTAAGTGTTATATAAGGTGTGTGTATTTTAATGGTTGTTATACACCTGATTGTGTATACACGCTGTTTGTGAAAGCGCTTGTGTACCAATAAAACTGTTGCAGCCGAGTGGAATCCAGATCTTTGTTCTGTGGTTGGAGAAATTTGAGTATACACCTTATTAAGCTGAGGTTGCTGTTTTGGAGTATATATTTTTTTACTAAACTGAAGCTGCTGTTCTGAAGCCTCACCTGTGCAGTTCATGGACTTTGTGTTTACTTTGTGGATACTCTGGAATACTTTTATGCAAAGGTGCCTGTAACATTGGGTGGTTTGTATCATTTATATGTCTGTATGTGCCACACAGGTTTCATATTTCCAGTGTGAAACATATCTAAGCTCTTCCCATTTCACCTACAGCATTCTGCCCCTAAAATGCAATGAAAGTACCAGGTACACAGTATACAAAAGATTAATCAATTTACAAGCAAGGCCAGTGTCAAAATATGGTCCCAATTTCTGTGATATATGTCCTCCATCCCACTCTACCTGCTACACAAAGTACTTTGTAAAAACAGAGACACCCATATTAAAGTACATTACCCATTTAGTTACCCATCTGGCAAATTAAGAATATTTTAACATGGAGGTATAACTCATATGAAGATGCTATAAGCAGAACATTGGCAGAGAAACAACTCCCTTGGCAACCAGTGGTAGAACGAAAGAGAAACCATTCTTTGTTAGAGTTGTTTTTAACTACAATGCTGCATCATATCAAACAGCAGAAGTTGCAAAGGACATTTCAAATACAACAACACAATAAGAAAGTTTTGGTTTAAAACCTCTGCAGCTGTGTGTGCATGAGCACATTTCTAATACATCTGGAAGTTAATTATGTTATTAAAAACCTTTTGGTCAGTAGATTTCAGTCATATCAAGGTTAACAGAAAATACAGACTATGACTAAACTTAACACAGACTATAAAGAAAGCTAAATATATTACCCAGTAACAATTGTGTGACAATGTTCTTTGTAAGCAAATATACAGAACACTTGTGGATTTTTTTCCTTGGAAAATACCCTTTTGTTAGGGGTTGTATCTGGGGATAATGCACCTCTTTATCTGTGTATAAGGTGAAGAGAACACTTCCCAACAAAGAACTCTAAAACACAATTACAAAAAAAAAAGAAAGTGAGAAAATGCAACCATGATATAATCAGTGGTTTAGAGATTCTTCAAAGTCTCGTTTCTAAAACAAATGCGTTACCTGCGTGCTTCATATCTAAGCATCTTAAAGATCAGCAGTTTAAATGATACATTTCTTACACTAAACAGCACAACCTGTGACAAGTGATCCCTTATGAAAATATTTATGGCACAGGAGCAGACACTAAGAAATTTTCAGAAATGTTGTACTTTCATGCTGTAGCAAAAGAAAAAACACAACAGGCTTATATTTCTGTCAGACAGGTAATTGTATTGGAAAACTATCATGTTTATAACAGATATTGCTTCTTTAACTGCAGTCAGCATGCAATAAAAATTGCATTGTTGGGTAAAAAAAATATGTTATTAGTGAACAAAATGCACTATCCCTGGTATCCTAATTGATGCTTCTGGCTTTTTTCACTATATTTGCTGTAACAGAGTGCCAGTTTTATAATGGTACACAGGCTTGATATGATTATGGGCAGTAAAACAATGACTTTGTGTTACCTGGCAGAGGGAATTAAGTTGAGAATACCATTGAGGATATAACCAAAATCGGCATGCTGCTGTACAACAAGAGCCACCAAAGCCTCACAACACACTGTCCGCACAACCACATTATCGCTGCTGCACTTCTCCCACAACAAATTTAACGCAGGAGTCTGAAAAAGATAAAGTGACAGAGTCAGCAATGAAGTAACCTTAAAAGAGTTTGCACACCTAATGAAAACATTAATATAAGTAACCACCAAGTTCTCAGCCTGTCTTGTAGCATACGCTAGTCTTGAATGAGAAATCCTCATTCTTCAGGCTTTACAATCTATCCAAGTGACTTCAGAAGGAATGGGCCAGGATAACAATCAAACCTGCTTAACATTACAAACCAGCAATGCCAGTTCTCAACCAAATACACTCACTACTTGCAAAAAATGCAACCCTAAGCCACAAAGAACAAAACACAGCTAGGCAACACTGCAAGATGAAAATTAGTGCTGTGGTTTAGCCACTGGTTATGTGCCACATGACTTGTTGTTATATTGGTAACTTAAGGGACAACAGTAGTGGCACTTTACATTCATATGAACTGCATTATTTGACTGGCGTCTAAGCAGCTTCCACTGCATAGCTGTGTGTGTGTGCACTTGCATGTGGATATGTGTAGATCATTTAACTATATAAAATTAGACACATCTGTACATGTGTATAAAAATATGCATGCGCCTAAATCCTTTTAAAAAGAAACATGTAAAGGTGTGTATAAAAAAGTCAATAACGCACATAAGAAATAGGATGCACAAGTGCAATTTTGTAGCTGTATCTACTTGTTCGGCTATGTGACAGGATCACTTATGACAGTCATCCCTCGAATGCAATCTGCACTTCATACTACAGGGCTATTCCAAGAGAACTGCAGTTCTCCATTCCTAACAGACTTGCTACAATTTTCTAAAGATTAGTATACTGCATTTTTCCAAAGTTAGCAGCTAAAAGTTCTGATTTTAAACTGAAAGAACAATGGACAAGAAAAATCTATGCAAGATAAATCTATGATCAGCAACGTAATAGATAAAGTACAGCTGTGTAAGAACTTACCCTAACAGTAGATATCCTACTGATTACTGTTGCAGTATTCCTATGTTGTTGGATTATCTCACTGAGATAACCTGACATCCAACCAGGGTACCAAAGCCAAAAACCTTGCATATGGTCACAGGTCTGACTTATGACCTAACCCCAAAGGTGTAAGGATATACAAGTGGATACAAGAGTATAAAATCCTCAGAATATCTAAACCAAGAGAGATAGAGACACCAGAAAAGACACAGCAAACAGTATTAATGGTTAGATAAGAGGAGTGGAGTAGAGAAACAGTCTCTCCTCAGTCCATGAGAATGAATGAGAAAAAAAAACATTAGAAAGGGAGAAGGAGGGTGGGAAGTAATACTGCAGCAGTGATCAGTAAGAAATACTGTTACGGTAAGTTCTTAGACATTTGTACTATGTTATTCCTTAGATCACTTTTGCAGTAAGCAACTCTCTTGTGAAAGGCTCCAGACGAAGAAACTGCACTAGTGGAATGGGCCTTAACCGAAGAAAAGGATTGACCATGATGGAAGTAACAAAAGGCCAGAGACTTAGAAATTTACTTGGCAATTTCTAGAGTCAGGATTGCCAAATTTGGCATCTCGGAAGAAAACAGCTCACCCATCTTCCTAAAATCTTATCCAAATGGAATTTTAGCTGCATGTGCACATCCAAGGAGTGCAAAAGTCTTTCACATTTGTTTAACTGGTTTGGAATGAAGCTAGGTATTTTAACTGTCAGGTTGAGACAAAACCTATATACCACTTTAGGTATGAAAGGAGGATCGACCCCAACAGACACCCTATCCTTATAGAAAATAAGAAATCCAGCACAGGCCATTAAGGCTTGAAGCTCAGAAACCAGTCTGGCAGAAGTAACAGCTACTAGTAAAATGGTTTTCTAAGTGCAAAACTTGAGAGATGCAGAAACTATTGGTTTATAATGTGACCGAGTACGCTTTTCCTAGACAAAATTAAAAACCCAAGGGGGGAGGGATAGCCCACCTAGGAGGGTTCAAATGAAGGACACTCTTAAGGAGCTGCTTTATTTCAGTTCTGGAAAGCAGGGGAGGATCAATAGGCTTACATGCAGAAATGGCATATGTGCTTTGATATACGAATAGGATAGGTCTGCTTTTTAAAAACTAACAAAAATATAGTGGGAGTAACCTGTTTGTCAGGATTCTTTGTTTTTGTGACACCAGATAGAAAATATTTTCCATTTAGTTATACAAGATCTTCTAGAGGTAGGTTTTCTCACCTCCCAAGCAACATGAAGCACATTTTCAAAAAAAACTTGTCTATGAAAAATATGAGAATTCTCTCATCCACAATGTCAGATTGAGAGCTGGCAAGCTGGGATGAAACAATGCACCCTTTTCCTGAGTGAGAAAGTCCACTCTGTAGGGTAACTTGTGATAATGACCCCTGGCAGGATGATGGAGGAGGAACCAATGCTAATTGGGCCAAAAGGGAGTCACCAGCAAGATTGTCGGTCTGCTCCTTAGTATCATTAACAGAACTTTTAAGATTAGGGGAAGTGGATGGAAGGCATAAAGGAAATTCCCTTTATAAGAAAAAGACATGGCATCCATTCTCCAGGTCTGGGGGCAAGGAATACTGGAGTAAAACAGCTTGAGCTGTCTTTTATGAGTGGAAGCATATACTTCTGTCTGAAGAATGCTCCATTTGTGGACTATAACCAGGAAGACCTCCCTGTTCAACATCCATTAGTTATCTTCCAGGAATCTTCAAGAACAATGTCCTGTGAAGGAATGTAAACTGCTTGTAGAGACAGATTTACTTTTACATCTTGGTCCCAAGCCAGAAGAGCTAGTCTAAATATCTTGTAGGACACCCCTTCCCACTGTATGCTTATATACCACATGACAGCTGCGCTGTCTGTGAAAGTCTTGAGGGGATCTTGGGTTCCAGTCATGACAGAATACCTGTACAGCCTGAATGAAAGCCCTCATTTCTTTCACACTATGTTCCTTCTTTTGTTGAGGTTCCAGTGACCCTGATATGCTAAGAAGCCTGCCCATGTACACCAAACTAGATCTGATGCATCTGTGTGAAGTCCCAGAGTGAGAACAGTTTGAATTGTAGTCCTGAATTCAGCTGCACCTGAGAGACCCATCAATGTAACTCTTTTTAGAAAAGACAGCAATGGAATTTGAGTGTCTAGTGGGTGTCAATGTTGGGACCAGACAGAGAATGAGACACACATCCGGTACCACTGGATCATTCGCATGTGGAATTTGACAAATGAAACCATGGTAATGGAAGCTGCCATGATCCCCAGAGCTCTGAGGATTTTCCTTGCAGGCAAGACTGTAGAGGAACGAGGGAATGAAAATATAGGGAAATAGTCTGCACTTTATCTTGTGGGAGAAAAGCTACAATTAGATGCATATCCAGCCTGCAAACCAGAAAGACTAGCTCCTGGGTAGGGGGTCAAAGCAGACATTTTAGACGGATTGTGAAGCCCAGCTCCTGCAAAAGGGCAATAGTGTAGCTGAGATATCTTAAGAGGTCTTCCTAAAAGGTCGCTTCTATAAGAACAACACTGAGGTACAGGAATATTTTTATTCCCCAAGTCCTGCAAAAGGTGATAACTGGAGCCAGACACTTTGTGAAAACCTTGGTGGCTGTGGATAGCCCAAAGGGTAAAATAGAGAACTGAAAGTGTGATGAACAAAACCAAGAACCAGAGTCATTTCCTATAATAAGGGTGAATGGGAATGTGGAGGTATGCATCCTTCAAATCCAAAAATCAGAAAGCTTTGCTGTAAGATGAAGGAAAAGCATTTTGAAAGAAGGTGCCATCAGAATGATATTGAGATGAGACAAATCGAGAAAAGGGTGTTCAATCATCTCCTTTTCTGGGTAAAAGAAAAAAATGTCTGGAAGAAAACCATTTTCCTAGATGTTGCGGGGTATAGATTCTGTGGTGCCTTGATTGAGAAGACCCTGCAGAATAGGAGGGAGAAGGTACACCTGGCTGGATTGAGGGTGAGAATGCACCTGAAGGCTGGAATTTCCTTAAAGGTAAATTTGATAAAGATACAGTTGGTCTAGACAAACTGCAAACTTTCTGAATTTACAGCTCAGTCAATGAAGAAAGCAAGGAATTTATTAAAGCTGAACTACCAGATCACTAAAATGTGGTCTATTTACTGGAAAAATGAAGAGTGCAGTCTCAAATGACTACTTCCCAAAATGAAGTCCTGGAATATCAGTGGGTCAATATGTTGGACAATGGAATAGACTGTTCATAGAGATCCACAGAGGGAAAAATATATATATTTAAGTGGTGTCCCACACAGGATAGAAACCTGGGACTCTATTATGTTTATAAAACAAACTTGTCCATATTTAGAAGGATTAGTCACTTATCCAAATAGTTCACAGTGTCCTGGGACCTGACACTACCATCAGAGTGTTCCCACATTCTGTATCAGAAAGATATGTTACTTGCAAAACAAAAATAACTTGGGGGGGGGGGGGTACTATGAAAAAGAGAGTAAAAATGTATATTTTAAGATAACAGGAATTTCTGTTATCAAGCTTTTTCTCCTGAAACTAATCATGTATTTCCACTTTTCATATCAGAAAGTTGGCAGGAATACTCTAATAGTCTCAAACTAAGGCTTTCTGCAAGAACCAAAATGTCTGCCATAGCTTTCGAGGCAATGGAGTTTGTAATAAAAAAATTAAAAAAAAAAGGCATGTATAATCAAAGCCCATTCAAAGAGATGGAACTAGCAACACATTTTGCCAGGGTGTTCTGCCCTCAAGGAAATATCAGCTTAAGCTCTCTGCACTTTTCAGAAGAAAAACGCATATGAAAAACAAAGCTGGCATTTCTAGGTCTATGAATTCTAGTGGAAAAATTGGATTTTCTTCATTACTTAAAAAAGTAAGAAGTGACATCTACTAGTCATGGAGATTATTTGACCCCACAGCTTGGAAAGGAAACAGAATGAGAAGAAACTAATTGCATTACTCTTTAACGATGCTGCTTGCTATCCATATTTTCAGTGTTCTCTGATTTTGCAGAATTTCACTGATTTTATGCTATATTTTTGTCCTGTTCCTCCAAAAATGTACTGTTTAAAAGATGTATGCTAATACATACCTACAACTATTTCAGGCAGAGGCAATAATCCACGTCCAGCCCTGCCAATATACAAAAAGTACAGTTTTGTACCTACCATAAATGTAGATGTTCGAAGATCCACATTGCTGCAGTCCTTACACTTGGGTAGTCTGCTGTCCTCGGTCGGCCCGAATACCAAAGTATAAGGCTGACGTCGGTCAAGGCGCATTAGTCTGACGTCAGGACGTCAGGGTACAAATGCGCATGACCGACGTCATATCCTCAGTCTTTTCTTGCCCCAGATGTCAGAAGACCCTAAAAAGGTAAGGCCAAAACCAGAAAACAACACACCCAACACCCCTGCACCAAATATATGTACAATATATTCAATTTACAAAAGTACAACCCAACCCACACAACCACCCCTAAACACAGAGGGGAAGGAGGGAGGGTAAATTGGACTGCAGCAATGTGGATCTTCGAACATCTACATTTATGGTAGGTACAAAACTGTACTATGTTCTTCATCTCACATTGCTGCAGTCCTTACACTTGGGTAGAATCCCAAAGCAGAGGTAAGGGAGGATGGCAAATCATAAAGAAGCAGGAGCTGCCAACATGCCCTGTAAAATAGCAGTGGCAAAACCAGCCCTAGATTTAGAGTAGGGAGGAAGGTGGTAATGCTTAGAGAAAGTATGCACTGAACTCCAAGTAGCTGCCTCCAAAATATCCTTAGTTGCCACCCCCCTTAGAAATGCTGTTGAAGTGGCAGTAGCCCTAGTGGAATGAGGCCTAATCCCAGCTGGAATCTCCTTGCCATGATGGGAATAACAGAAAGCAATGCAAAACCCAATCCACTTAGAAATAGTTTGTTTTGACACAGGCTTGCCCTGAGAACTCAAAGCAAAAGAAACAAACAACTGCTGAGACTGCCTAAAATCCTTAGTCCTGCTTAAATAATAACGCAACTGCCTGTGTACATCTAAAGTGTGCAAAATCTTTTCCCCCTTATTTTGGGGATTTGCATAAAAAGTAGGCAAATGAATAGTTTGGTTTAAAGCCACACTAGAAACCACTTTAGGCATAAAGGAAGGATTAGTACGTAAAGATACCCTATCCTTATGGAAAATCAAGAAAGGCTCAACCGCCATAAGGGCCTGCAATTCAGAAACCCTTCTTGCAGAGGTAATGGCCAACAAAAAAGCAGTCTTCCATGACAAATATTTCAATTCAGCAGTAGCTGCAGGCTCAAAGGGTTGTAGAGTGAGTTTCTCCAACACAAAATTGAGGTCCCAAGCAGGAGTAGGAGCTCTACGTGGGGGTCTTATATTCTTTGCCCCTCTAAGAAATTGCTTGAACAAAGGAGGAGAAAACAGTGGTGGGTCACAATCATAGTGAGCTGAAATTGCTGCAGCATGAATCTTAATGGAAGAGAAAGACAAACCTTTGTCCAATAACTCAGTAAGATATTGAAGAGCCACACTCAAATTAGGCTCAGAAACATCCAAATCCTTTGCTGCACTCCAAAATAAAAATCTCTTCCATTTTTCTGCGTACACTTTCCTTGTACTAGGTCTTCTGGCTTCCATAATCACATTCAAAACTTGTTGAGGAAGTTGAGACCTGCTGTGGTTCAAAACAGAATATGCCAGGCTGTTAGATGAAGAGAGTGAAGCTTGACATTGAGTAGATGACCGTCCTTCTGAGACAACAGGTGTGGAATCAAAGGTAAAGGCCATGGAGGCTTCCTTACCAGACTCCTCAGTAATGGGTACCAGTGCTGCCGAGGCCAATCTGGAGCTATTAAAATCATCCTTGGTTTGTCTTGTCTGACCTTTAGGAGCACCTTTGGGAGGAGAGGCAGAGGTGGAAAGGCATACACATGAAGATTTTTCCAACTGAAAGACAGAGCATCCACTTTCCAAGCTGTGTGATGAAACCTTTTCGTGCAAAACCTTGGCAGCTGGTGGTTTAGTGGAGAAGCGAACAGATCTATGTCTGGAGTTCCCCATGACACTGTCAATTTCCGAAATACATGAAGATCCAATTTCCACTCGTGGGGATCCATGATTTGCCTGCTTAACACATCTGCTAAGGAGTTCTGTGCTCCCGGCAGAAACCTTGCTTGAAGATTTAGTTGCAAACTTAGCGCAGTCTCCCACAAAATCATTGCTTGCCTGCATAGAGGATAAGAATGTGTTCCCCCTTGCTTGTTGATGTACCACATGACAGTGGTGTTGTCTGTTAGAATCAACACCTGCCCTGGAAGAAGTAAATCCTTGAAAGCCATTAATGCAAACTGGACTGCTAACATCTCCTTCATGTTGATATGTAGATGTTGTAGTCTGGCAGGCCACTTGTCTTGTATCCACTTTCCATTCAGATGAGCTCCCCAAGCTGTGTCTGAGGCATCTGTCGTTAGAATCTGACTCGCCTCTGGCCGGGTCACAGAGAGTCCCTTGTTTAGGTGACATTCCTGAGCCCACCACAAAAATTCCTTTTGAATGCAAGGTATTATTTGAATGACAGTGTCCAGATCCTGGCAGTGCTGTGTCCATACATTTTTGAGATACCATTGCAGCTTCCTCATATGCAGTTTGGCATTGGGAAGCACCAGAATACAAGATGCCATGAACCCTAAGGCTTGAAGGACTGTCCTTGCAGTCAGCCCGGACTGATGAGATAGTTGACAGAAGTAAAGGGAAAGATTCTTTTGCTTGTCCGGGGTCAAAAAGGCCATCTGGGTTGCTGTATTCAGTCTCACACCCAGAAAGCACATGTCTTGAGAGGGTACTAGACTGGACTTTATTTCGTTCACAGAATACCCCAGGCATCTTAGCACTGCTATCACATATTCCAAATGCTGAAGAAGCTCGTCCTTTCCTTGAGCCAGAATCAGGCAATCGTCCAAGTAAGGATAAATCTGTATACCTCTCAGTCTGAAGAAAGCTATCACTGGAGCCAGAACTTTCGTGAAGACTCTGGGCGCAGTAGATAAGCCAAAGGGCAATGCAGAGAACTGATAGTGAGAATTCCCAGCTCGAAAACGCAGATACTTCCTGCAACTTAGTCTGATAGGAACATGAAGGTAAGCCTCCTTGAGATCCAAAGTTACCATCCAGTGATCTTTGCCCAGCAGAGGTAAAAGCTGTTGTAACGTCAACATTTTGAACTTGGGAATGTCCAGATAAGTGTTGAGGATAGATAAATCCAAAATTGGTCTCCACATGTTCCCCTTTTTTGGTACTAGGAACAGGCGAGAATAAAATCCTAGGCCCCTTTCTGGCATAGGAACTGGCTGTATGGCCCCTATTTGGAGCAACAGAGAAATTTGCTTGTAAGCCTCTATTCTTTGTTGAGGAGGAACGTCTGGCATGCCTTTGAAAGGAGGCAAGGTATGGAAATAAAACCTGTAACCGTGGTGTATAATATCCAATACCCATTTGTCTTGGGTAATCAAACTCCAATTTTCTTTGAAAAGTGCCAACTTTCCCCCCAAAGGTGCTGCCAGACGAGAAGGCTCTGGCAGCTGAAAAGGCAGGTCATTGGGTCTGTTTACGAAAGGACTGACCCCTGCCCTCACCAGAAGACTGAGCAGGTGAACTCCCTGTTCTAGGCCTAAAAGAACCTTGAGCTCTGCCCCTACCACGTCTAGACCTACCCCTAGACTGGGAATCATAAGAAGGATATGTCCACCCCTTGGTAGGCCAATTTCTACTAAACTTCGGAGGCTGAACCTGCAAAAAATCTTTAACAGTCTGCATAGACTTAGCCTTGTCTTCCATTTTCTTTAAAACTGCTTCAACAGGAGAACCAAACAACACATCAGATTGTAAAGGAGCATCTAAAATCCTTGTCTTAACATGCTCAGCTAAATTCTGATCCCTCAGCCAGGCGTGCCTGCGAAGAACAGAACCAGTGGCAGCCACCCTCGAAGAGACCTGTACAGCATCAAAACCACATTGCAAGGAATGCTTACCCACCTGTTCAGAAACATGAACTAAATCTTGCAACTCTTTACACTCAATACCTTCCGCCAGAGCATCTACCTTAGACTTTAATTGTGAAAGGAGATAATTTTGGTATTTCAACATGTGAAACTGGCAATTCAAAGCCCTCATGGCTAAAGTGGAAGAAGTATACACTTTCTTTCCCCATCTATCCAAAGCCCTTGCCTCTTTATCTGGAGGAACAGGATTTTTAACAACAGAAGCCTTAACACCTTTAGGCCCCTGAGAAACAGTTTCTGGGTCTGCCCTAGGACTCTTAAAAAGATACTTATGAGCTTCAGGCACCCTATAATACCTATCCGGTTTAACTGGAGCAGGAGGCAAAGAATCAGGATTAAGAGAAGCCTCTGCAAAAACGTCTTCCACCACATCCAGAACAGGAGGTATAGCTAAAGGCCTATGCTGGGGTAGGAACAAAAATTCCCTAAGCCTTTTCCTGGAATCAGAGAAGTCCTGACCTTCCCATTTAAAATGCTCCCTCATGGAATGAAGAGTCTCTGAAAAAGAAAAATCCTCAGGAGGAGAAGCAGAAGGAGTAGAATCATCCACATCAGAATCAGAATAAGGAGAATACTCCTGCAAGTCTTCAGTCAAGACTCGGAAGCATCCGAACCCTGCTCAAAACTCCCAAGCTCAGGTTCCACCCTAGGCCTCTTATCAGGAGGGGGCATAGAACCTCTAATCAGTGTAATCAAATCTTCTGCCATCTTAAGCATATGCTTCTTGGGCACAGACCCTGAAGAACTAGTGGTGACACCAACAGAAGCTAAACCTGGCCTGCCTCTGGGAGAAGCCTTGGAAACAGAAGTGGAGGGCCTCACCACCTTAGGAAGGGAGGGGAGAACAGCTACCTGAGAAGCCCCTTCAGCCTGGCCTACCTCCTGAGAGGACACATCTTGTAATAATAAAGTCTCTCCCTGGGACTCCAAAAAAACTTCTGGCTGAACCTCCGGCTCCACCGAGCCCTCTAAAGAACCGGCGTCCGGGACGGACGGTTCTTCTAACCTAGGCTTTGCTGCTTTGTCCTTGCGCTTTTTCGACGAAGCGGGCGTCGGAGCATCCGACGGCATTTTATAATTGCACCGCTTCCCGAAGACTAACCTGGCACAATCTAATCTTCTCTTTATAGTGCGTTTGTTAAATCTAGCACAAGAGCGACACCCAACAACGTCGTGCTCAGGCCCTAAACAAGGTATACACAAGGTATGATAATCTCTATGAGGTATCTGTTTCCCACAAGAAATACAGTTATTCACTTTTTCTGACATCCGGTTAAATACTGAGGCAAGAAAAAACCAAAATATTCCCCAACGGGGTACTTAGCCAACTTTGATTCGGTCTGAAACTCCGACTTCGGAAAATTTCAGAACGCCAACCTGCACTTGCAACGCTGCTTCTGCATCGGACCATGCGGCAAAAAAGACTGAGGATATGACGTCGGTCATGCGCATTTGTACCCTGACGTCCTGACGTCAAACTAATGCGCCTTGACCGACGTCAGCCTTATACTTTGGTATTCGGGCCGACCGAGGACAGCGGACTACCCAAGTGTAAGGACTGCAGCAATGTGAGATGAAGAACATCAGTCATCTCTATAATAGTGTCCAGTCTGTTCTTAAAATATTTAAACTATTTATTTAACATTTGTTTAATGGGAAAGTCTGACTTGGAATGAGACCATTTTCAGAAGAGGCTCGGAGAGAAATGCTCCAGATGCATGCCTTTGTAACTAGAATTTAGTTTTATATA
Source organism: Protopterus annectens (assembly GCF_019279795.1). Taxonomy (NCBI): domain Eukaryota; kingdom Metazoa; phylum Chordata; order Ceratodontiformes; family Protopteridae; genus Protopterus; species Protopterus annectens. The sequence continues at coordinate 1,131,482,770 of NC_056728.1, read as the reverse complement.
ATTTGGTTATCTACTTCAGATGTAAGCTACTCTTTTAGAACCAATTAATACATCTCTCATGCCTATTAATCTCCTGCAGAGGTTGTCCTATGAGTCTCTACTACTATTTGATAAACCCTAGCATTCCCAGAGATAGTTTTCTTAATTTATATGATACACTGTACAAGTTCAGATGTTTTAATCTTACTTTATTAACTTTCACATCTATGGATGCTTATGTACATTTTCTACTTTTGTTTGCAGTTTACTCATGCTAGTTTTCTTATAAGGCTTCCATATCATCACGCCATACTTTAGTTTGGGTCTAATGTAACTTGCAATGACTTCATCATTTCTGATTTCCTGGACTTTATACACCTTTTCATACATCTTACAGTTTTATAACTTCCACCCATATACCCAGGTGTTTAAATGCAGCCACAGTTTCAGTGTGTGCTGTATTAAATGTATGTCTGTCAAATCTCATAGTCTCATTAAAGGTAGATCATACCTGTTAAACATGTTTTACTTCTCCAAGAAAGTCACCAAAGTCCTGGATAAGGGAAAGACAAAAGTACAGTTGTGTACCTACCATAAATGTAGATGTTCGAGTGTATTCACTGTTGCAGTCATGACACTTGGGTTATCCTGCTGGCAGGCTACACGCAGTTGGCCTGAATTCCAAAGTCCTGGTCCGGCGTCGGTTGCTGTCGCCTCTTCCCTGACATCAGTGAACCAGGGGTATAAAAGATGTAGCCGATGCCATTTTCTTCAGTTTTTCTTGCCCCAAATGTCAGGTGCCCCCAAAAGCACTCAGGTCTCTCAACAGCAGGTACAAATACGACTCAGTCATTGTCCACACTGGTGTTAACGACCTGAGACGTACCTCCTTGGACTACATGAAAAGAGACATTGAGGAGCTCTCTGATTATGTAGCCCAGGCAGGTATGACCCTGACCTTGAGCAGTATCCTACCTTCACCAAGAATGATGCCACAATACAGAGATAAGATGATCAGCTTTAACAATTGGCTTAAACTCTGGTGTCATTCAAAGGGGATCCAATGTCTGTCTGCCTGGGATGACATGCTGGACAAGCCACGCTGCTTCGCAAGGGACGGCTTGCACCTGTCACCCCTGGGATTCGGATATTGGCAAAGGCTCTTGCCACCCCATAGTGCCTTTTTAGGCAAGGCTCAAATTCTAAACCTACCACCCTAGAACACAAAAAGGAAAAAACTAAGGGTAATGCTGCTCAATGCCAGAAGTCTAAATCTCAAAATGCACGCTTTCGAGGCCCTTCTCAGTATGGAGAACATCGATGTCTGTGCAGTGACAGAAACCTGGTTCAAGGCTCCTGAGAGCACCCCAGCACTATCAGGTTTTACCTCTTATCATGCGTTCCGCCCCAAAATCTGGACAATACCAAGAAAGGAGGTGGGGTATCCATATTCATCAAAGACAACCACACCTCAAGACTGGTGGCAACGCGATGCATCAGAGACCATCCAGGTGCAATTAACCATAGGCAAGACTGCTCTACAAATTGTAGCATGTTACAGGCCACCCTCACAAACTCAGGAACCTCACATGGCCTCCCTGAAAACCCTAGAGGGATAAATGTATCACCAAACACCATCATACTAGGTGACTTCAATTACCCTAATATAGACTGGGAACACTACTCAAGCCCAAACACCCTAGCCCAAAAGTTCCTGGAATTCATAAACTCAAATGCCATGGAACAACTAGTCACCATCCCCACAAGAGGAGAAAACATACTTGATCTCATCATCACGAACATGGGAGCACAATGTTCAACACGAAGTATACCCCTCACTGGTGAGATCAGATCACAAACTAATCTCGCTGGAGGTCCTCATCCCACCCCACCTGAAATAAAAGACCACAGTAAAGAACTTCTTGAAAGCCGACTTCACACTTCTAAAGACTAGTGTGGTCTCCTTTAAGGCCCCCGAGCCGGCAGAAAACAGTACTCAAGCCGCTGAATCACTTACAAATGCCTTCTACCAGCACCTGCAGGACTGCATGGATAAGGCAATCCCAAGCAAAACAAAGACTCTTTGTACCAAAGGCAAGCGTCCAGTCTGGTGGACCCCAGCCATAAACAAACTCTACAACAAAAGGAGGAAGCTACTACAAGACAGAGCAAAATCCTTAAAAGGTAAGACATCCTTGATCACTATAAGTAAAAAACTAAGAGCTCTCAAAATCATCCAAAGCAAATTTTGAGAGAAAAATAGCTAAAGACTCAAAAGACAATCATAAGGCCTTCTTTAGCTATGTTAGAAACCTGGGAGGAAACTCCCAGATATGCTCAGAACTAGTTCAAAATGATGTGAAGATTACTGATCCTACAGACATTGCCAACATACTGGCTGACAGGTTCAGTGCAAACTTCTCCCCTCCCCAAAGGAGAGATATCTATACCAGCGATTGCAGCCCCCAAACATCTCCAAGCCCAAGTGAGAACTGCTCTCTCCAAAGCAAAAACACAGCATCCATGGGACCTGATGGTGTCCCCGGCTGTGTGCTCCACGAACTCAACGAGGAATTAAACCCACAGCTAGGACAGCTGTTTAATCATAGTCTTACCTCTGGATCATTACCCAGGAGTGGCGCACTGCAACTGTGGTCCCACTTCACAAAGGCGGTGCCTCCACCGACCCTGGAAATTACCGGCCCATTAGCTTGACAAGCCTTATCTGCAAAGCCATGGAGAGGATCATAATGGACCTCATAAATAAAGACATAGGAATTTGCAGACTTTGGATCCATCCCAGTTTGGCTTTGTCAAAGGCAGATCATGCCTTCTAAACTTGGTTGACTTTTTGAAACAGTCACCAAAGCTATTGATGAGGAAAGGCAGTCCATACAGCCTACCTCGATCTGGCGAAGGCCTTGATACAATACCCCACTCGGGTATCATTGAAAAACTCATCAGCTTAAATGTTAACCCATACATCACAAGATGGGTTGCAAACTGGCTGAGTGACAGAACCCACAGGGTCAGAGTTGCTGGCGCCATGTCAGACTCAAAGCCTGTCACAAGTGGTGTACCACAGGGCTCAGTCCTGGGCCCACTCTTGTTTGGCATCTACTTTTCCAGTACAAGCAAACACAGGAGGGTTATGGCTGACAAAGTTTGCAGATGACTGCAAACTGGGCCATAGTAGAAAACACATCTGACATAGATATCCTTCAGAAGGGTCTCACAGAAACGGATAACTGGTGCCAGAGCCATGGCCTAAAGTTAAATGCCAAAAAATGCATAGTCATACCCTTCGGAAAAAACAAGGTTACCCCTAGCTATCAAATAGGTGGCAATCCACTGAGCACAGAAGAAGTTATCAGGGACCTGGGGACCCAGGTTGATAGTAGTCTGTCATTCAACACCCATGTAGCTAAAGTAGTTAGGAAGACCTTCTACATTGCCCACCTTATCATGAAGGGATTCTCATCTAGATCAAGGGAGGTCATAGTCTCCCTATACTCATCACTCATCAGACCAATGATTGAGTACAATGCCCCATTCGGAATGTATCTGACCCGACATTTGCAGCAGCTGGAGAGGCCACAAAAGTTCCTCACCAAAAGGATAAAGGGTCTCAAACATCTGTCCTATGCTGCCCGACTGAAAGAACTCCAGCTCTATTCAGTCGCCACCGCTTGCTCAGAGGTGACCTTTGCCTAACATACAAGGCCATGTCAAACCCAGATTTGATGAATATGCTTCACCTCAAAAATCTAGATCCGTCAGAGTCACAAGGGCGGAGACTTAAACCTCGACACAGCTATTAATAGGACGTGCTGGAGGGATAGATTCATCACCCAAAGACTCCCTATGCTGTGGAATAAAATCCCGGTATATGTGAGGCAGAGCACCTCACTGGCCTTGTTCAAGAGAAATCTTGACCAATGGATGGGAGATCGCAGATATACCCCAGGGATTACCTCAGTGTCACTGCTCAACAGAGGCACAGCAAAATAATGGGTATAGTTCCCCATACTAAAGGGGTGGCGTAAGCCACAAAACTATGGGCTAGGCTTGTAAATGCCCTCGGGCAGATAGCCTAGTATGAACCTATGAACCTATAAAAATACTGATCATAAAAAAGCATGCACATAACCTTCATCTGCAAGTAAATACACCACATAGGTTGTATAGAATAGAGAAGTACAAATAAGTCGAAGCAAAGAAAGGGGGATGGTGGGTAACCTGGACTGCAACAGTGAATACACTCCAACATCTACATTTATGGTAGGTACACAACTGTACTATGTTCATCCTGTTTCACTGTTGCAATCATTACACTTGGGTTGAATCCCAAAGCTGAGGTTGGGTGGCTGGGCCTAAATAGAATTAGGAGTGGCTTTGAGGCCCTGCAGAACTGCAGTGGCAAAGCCTGCGCTGGATTTAGAGTAAAGAGGTAAGTGGTAGTGCTTCATGAAAGTGTGCACTGAAGTCCAGGTTGCAGCCTCCAAAATGTCCTTGGTTGGTACTCCTCTGAGGAAGGCTGCTGAAGTGGCCGCTGCTCTGGCAGAATGTGGCCTAATGCCCTTAGGCACTGATTTGTCATGTCGTGAATAGCAGAAACGAATGCAGTGGCCTATCCATTTTGAAACAGTCTGCTTTGAAATAGCATCTCTTAGTGGCATACGCTGCAGGATCGCAAGGGAAAGCTGAGTCTTTCTGAAAGCTTTAGTCTTGTCCAAGTAAAAGCGTAGCGTGCATGTCCAAAGAATGCAGAAGTCTCTCCCCCTTACTCTGCGGGTTTGGATAAAAGGTAGGCAAATGTATGGTTTGGTTAAGGGCCACACTGGACACTACCTTAGGCATACATGTTGGGTTTGTCCTTAGAGAAACCATGTCCGGATAGGAAATACAAGGTTCCACAACCATTAGTGCATGTAACTCTGAGACTCTTCTTGCTGAAGTTATTGCTAGGAGAAGAGCTGTTTTCCATGATGAGTACTTTATCGCAGCTGTATTGGCTGGCTCAAAAGGAGGCAGTGTGAGTTTTTCCAAGACAAAAATTGAGGTCCCATGCAGGCATTGAAGCTCTCCTTGCAGGTCTTATGTTTTTGGCCCCTCTGAGATACTGCCTTAGCAGTGGATGAGAGAAAATAGGTGGGTCCGTACTGTAATGAGCTGAAATGGCAGAGGCATGGGTCTTAACTGATGAGAAGGATAGGCCTTTGTCCAGCATCTCAGTTAGGTATTGTAAAATCTGTGGAATATTTGGAACAAGCGTGTCAATTCCTTGTGCCTGGTTCCAAGCACAGAATTTCTTCCATTTTTCTGCATAAGATTTTCTGGTGCTGGGCCTCCTGGCCTCTAAAATAACATCCATAACTGCTTTACAGAGAGGTGTGTTCTGAATGGTTACATTATCCGCCACACAGCCAGACTTAGGGTTCTGAGATGGCTGTGTAGATCTGATTGTTTTGTTGGGTCAGCAAATGAGGAATTTCAGGTAAAGTCCAGGCTGGGCCTTGAGACGGGCTCTTTAGAATTGGGTACCAGTGCTGGCGTGGCCAGTCTGGGGCAATCAGGATCATTTTTGGCTTCTCTTGTCTAATCTTTAAGAGTACCTTGGGGAGGAGAAGCAGAGGAGGGAAGGCATATACTGAGAGGGCTTTCCAGCTGAAAGGGCGTCCACTTTCCATGCTTGTTCGTGATAAGTCCGAGTGCAGAATCTTTGTAACTGGCAGTTGTGAGGGGAGGCAATAGATCTATGTCTGGGCATCCCCATTTCCCGGTTATCATTCTGAAGATTTGTAGATCTAGTTTCCACTTGTGAGGATCCATGAGGTTTCTGCTTAGTTCGTCTGCCAAGGTATTTGTCCTTCCTGGCAGGAATTGTGCTTGCAGGTGTACTTGATAAGTCAATGCTGTGTTCCACAAAGTCATGGCTTGTCTGCAGAGGGGGTAGGAATGTGTGCCTCCTTGCTTGTTTATGTACCACATGACTTAGTATTGTCCGTCTTTATCAGCAGTTGTCCTGGATGAAGTAGGTCCCTGAAGGCTGTCAGTGCGTTCTGTACAGCTAGCATCTCTTTTTGATTGATATGAAGATGCATTTGGCTTGTGGGCCACGTGCCCTGAATACATTTTCCTGCCATGTGTGCCCCCCAGGCATAATCTGATGCATTTGTTGTTGATGTCTTCCTGGCTGTGGGTAAAAGGGAATGGCTGTCCCTTGCTGTGGTGACAGGCCTGTGCCCACCATCGAAACTCCTGTTGCAGGCAGGGAATGAGAGTAATTAATGTTTCCAGGCTGTGGCAATGTTGAGTCCAAACCTTTTTTAGATACCATTGTAGTTTCCTCATATGCAGTCTTGCATATGGAATTAGTAGAATGCAGGATGCCATGTAGCCCAGAGCCTGCAGAATTTTTCTTGCAGATAACTGGGTCTTTGTTGCCATGTTTTAAAAGTAAGAAGTCAGTTGCCTTTGTTTGTCTGGCGTGAGATAAGCCATCTGGGCAGTTGTATTTAAGCTTGCACCCAGGAATATTATCTCTTGAGAGGGTACTAGTTTTGATTTCTTTTCGTTTACTGTGTACCCTAGGCAAATTAGCAATCTTTTTACAAACGTCAGATGCGTTAGTAGAATGTCTTTGGTCTCTGCTTGAATAAGGCAGTCATCCAACTAGGGAAATATTTGAATTCCTCTTTGTCTGCAAAATGCAATTACTGGTGCCAGGCATTTTGTGAAGACCCTGGGCGCAGTAAATGAGCCAAAGGGCAGTGCAGAGAATTGGTAGTGCATTGAACCAGCTATGAATCTGAGGTATCTTCTGCAAGTTTGTCCAATTGGGACATGCAGGTATGCCTCTTTGAGGTCCAAAGTTACAAGCCAAGCCTTCTTGCCCAGCATGGGCAGAAGCTGCTGCAGAGTCAACATTTTGAATTTTGGAATGTCCAGAAAAGTATTTAGAATAGACAGGTCCAGAATTGGTCTCCAGGCTTTGCCCTTTCTTGGTACTAAGAAAAGCCTTGAGTAAAATCCTTGTCCCTGCTCTTGTTGTGGCACTGGCTGAATAGCCCTCATTTCCATGAGAGATGAAACTTGTTTTTGTACCTCTGCCCATTGATTGTGTAGCAGGTCTGGCATACCTTTTGCCTTTGAAAGGGTGTGAAAGTGGAACCTGTAGCCCTGAGAGACTATATTTAAGACCCATTTGCCCTGGGTGATCCTGTGCCAATTTTGTGAAAAAAGTGTTAACTTTCCCCCTAAGGGAGCTGCCAAAAGTTAAGTGCTTGGCATTGGCAGAGGGAAGTCATTGGGACTTGTTTCCTATAAGGCTGTGACTTGTCTTCTCCACTTTTGGAGGTAGAAGCACCCCATTGTCTGGGCCTGTATGAGCCCTGGGGCTGTTGCCTACCTCTAGGGCATCTGAATCTGCCTCTGTGGTCTGCCACTGGAAAGGACAAATTCTTAGAAGGCCAGTTCCTGCTAAATCTGGGTTGCTGTACCTGTAAGAAATCCTATACTGTCTGCACAGATTTAGCTTTATCCTCCATTTTCTTCAACACCTCTTCTGCCTTAACACCAAACAAAGTATCATGCTGTAATGGAGCATCCAATAATTTTGCTTTAACATGATCAGGCAGATTATGTTCCTTTAACCAAGCATGCCTTCTGATAACAGAACCTGCAACTGTGGCCCTGCATGAGGTCTCCAGTGAATCATAACCACATTGCAAAGTAGGTTTTCCCACTTGTTCAGCTGCATGCAATAAGTCCTGCAATTATTTGTTCTCATAACATTCAGAATTTGTCAACATTTTTTGTTTTAACAAAGACATTAAGTATTGCTGATATTTGAGCATATGAAACTGGCAATTTAAAGCCCTTACAGCCAAGGTAACAGAAGTGTAGACTTTTTTCCCCCCATCTGTCCAGAGCCCTAGAATCTCTATCTGAGGGGACAGGGTTTTTAGCAGAAGCAGCCTTGACCCCTTTGGGACCCTGTGAGAATTTCTGGGTCAGCAGCAGGGTTTTTATATAGAAATGTATGGGAATTTGGAACCCTGTAGTACCTGTCCGGCTTAACAGGTGCAGGAGGTAGAGTCTGGAGACAGTCCGGACTCTGAAAATACATCTACTATGTCTAGAACCAGAGGAATTGCAAGAGGTCTGTGCTGAGGCAGTAACAGAAAGTCTCTAAGCCTTTTCTTAGAATCTGAATAATCCTGGCTCTCCCAGTGGAAATGCTCCCTCGTGGTATGCAGGGTTTCCCCAAATGAGTAATCCTCAGGAGGAGAAGTTGAAGGAATATAATCTTCAGTTTCAGAATCCTCATAGGGATGAATAGAATATCCCTGTTCTGAAGAGGAATCAGAGGAAATGGAAACCTGATCAGAGGAATCATATTCAGTATCTTGCCTAGGCCTCTTTTCAGGAGGGGGACAGGAACCCCTGATCAAAGTAATTAGGTCTTCGGCCATTTTGAGCATCTGTTTCTTAGGTATAGAAGTCTGTCCTGGAGAATGCTGTACTTGTTTCCTTGTCTTTAAAACTGCTTTTGACTTTGTCTTGGATGCTGAAGTAGGCTTTATATAAAGTTGTGTAGGTCTAAAAACACCCTCAGAAGCCAATGCCTGCTCAGCGGCTCCGGACCCATCTGAGGGATTGATTTCCGAAGGGCCAATACCTTGAGCATCCAGAGGCCTAGTTGTCTCCACATGGGAGTCGGAGGCGGCCTGTGGCTCTGAGGTAGCAGGAGTCAGGGGCTGCAAAAGCGCCTCACTGAGCACCGGCGACTGGCCTAGAAGAGGCTTCGTCGGTTTTGGACCTCGGATGCCTGTCCTTTTCTTTATCCTTGCGCTTTTTATGAATTCCGGTCATCAGTTGTTCCAACGGCATTATATAGTTAAACCTTCAGCCAAAGTAATGAAAAGCAAAATTGTACCGACGCTTTATAGTGCGTTGGTTAAATCTAGCACAAAACCGACAACTAGCAATGCCGTGATCAGGGCCTAGGCAAGGAATACAGTAAGAATGAAAATCCTTATGAGGTATTTGTTTCGCACAAGAAATACAATTGTTAACTTTTTCGGACATCAGTCTGAAGCAAGAAAAAAGTTTCCCCAATGGGGTACTTAGCTTTATTGAAGACTTTGGATCTGAAATTCAATTACGAAAATCTCAGGAGTCAGCCGACCGGCACTTGTGAACTGCTTTTGCTTCGGGCACCGCGCGGCAAGAAAGACTGAAGAAAATGGCATTGGCTGCATCTTTTATACCCCTGGCACACTGACGTCAGGGAAGAGGCGACAGCAACCGATGCCAGACCAGGACTTTGGAATTCAGGCCGACTGCGGGTAGACTGCCAGCAGGATAACCCAAGTGTAATGACTGCAACAGTGAAATACAATGAACATCCATACAACCTATCTTGACCTAGCCAAGGCATTTGCCACAATCCCCCACGTAGGTATTATAGAGAAACTCTCTCAATTAGGAATTAACCCCTACATTACCAGATGAGTAGCAAACTGGCTTACTGACAGGACACACACTGTCAAAGTGGGAGACTTCACCTCTAGCAAAGGACCAGTCACCAGTGGCATACCACAGGGTTCTGTGCTGGGCCCTTTACTGTTCGAGATTTATTTCTCAGAAGTCCAGGCAAACTTGGGCAGCCTGCGGCTGACCAATTTTGCTGACTATTGCAAATTAGGAGCAATCATTGAGTTCCCCAATGATGTTAATATACTGCAGACAGGGATAATGCAGACAAATGACTGGTGCCAAAGCCACAGGTTATAGCTAAATGCAAAAAAAATGCATTATTCCCTTTGGGAAAACTGACATTCCTGTTAATTACATTATAGACAGCACCCCCTAAGTGTTGACCCAGTGGTATGTGATCTGAGTTGATAGCTATTTAAACTTTGACAACCTTGTGTCCACAGCAGTAAGGAAATCCTTCTATGTGGTACATCTTATAAGTAAAGGCATCACATCTAAATCTAAGGATGTTATAATTCCATTATACTCAGCCCTCATCAGACCAATAATTGAGTATAATGCTCGCTTTTGCATGTACCTCACCAAACACCTGCAACAACTGGACAGACCACAGAGGTTTCTCGCCAAATAATTACAGGGTATATAAACAAATCTTACACTGAAAGACTGAAAAACCCTGTCATTGTATTCTCCTACAGGTTGCCAAGGAGTGACCTGTGCCTGTCAAATAAGGCAGTGTCTGACTTGGCCCTGATAGAAGTATTACGCATTCGTAAATCAAACTGCAGGAGGGTCACTTGCACCAGGGATCTTAACCTAGCCTTTGACATGAACAGATCATGTTGGAGAGATATATTCTTCTCCCAGATACTGCAACTTCTCTGGAACAAGCTTCCAATTTATGTGGAACAAAGCCCTTCCCTAACCCTCATCAAACGCAACCTAGATCAATGGATCGGTGATTGCAAATCTATTCATGGGTGTGGTGCCCATGTCCCACCTGAACAGAGGAAGTCAGATGTTAACTACCACAGACCCTTACCTCTGTGAACTTCATTCACCTAACCACTAAGAACTGGGACAACTCTGGATAATATGGCTAGGGTTGTAAGGGCTCTAGGGCCATTTACCTGCTAACCTCCTATGAATCTATGAACTTAGCTTTCATTTGTTTATCACCGTATTATACTCCCGTACACAAATTTAATCACATTCATTTGTAGATATGCTCTAATTGTAACAGATATAATCAGTTTTCCCTTTTTAAAGTAATCTGCATATGAACTACTGAACACCTCATATAAAAAGGAGAGATCGAAAAGATATAATCTAAACAAGTATGGACCCATAACAGAGCCCCACAGGACAACCTGACTATAACCTAGAATGTTAAATGTCCAATTGCTGTAAAGTATTTGCACTGACCTATTTGTAAGCCACGTTATCCAGTTTATTAAGATTATAGTAGTACCTAGTTATTCTAGTTTATAGATCAGAATTTTGTGTACAATCTTATCAAAGGTTAAAGACAGGTCTACATAAATCACATCACACTTTTTTTTTATTTACAGCTATTGTTATAGAACATTATGTTACAGGCAGGTATAGATCTATTTTCAACATATGCATGCCAACATACGATTCAAGCCCCAACCTTTCCAATTCTAACAATTTATCCAGAATAGCTCTCAATGAATTTTCACAAGAAAGTAAAGTTATTGGCTGTATGACTCTAGGATTGTCCTGTTCTCCTTTCCCTTAAAAACTGACTTAAGTGCATGTCTCTTATCTTGAGGAATTTCTCTACACTTAAGTGACCATATGAAAAACAGACCTAATGGTACTTTTTCAACATAATCTAATTTAATTTCAACATCTGAAGTGAACTTGGATATTACTAGCACAAATTATCCCCCACCTTTATGAAGCCAAACAACATTTTGTAAATATATCTACAATCTCTTGTGTTTTAGAAAAAACAAAACACTTAGAATCATTACATAGTTTACAGGTTTATTTTGTCTATATTCCTACCATATCTTACATACTTATACAATTGTTTCCTATTACGCTCAATATCTTTATATGATTTTTTTCAGATTCTCCCTCATCTGTCTGTTCAGTTTATTTATTTCAGTTTTCAAAGTTGTACTCTGATTTTATTACCTTATTTCTTATATTTTTATTACTCTCCTGACCTTTTTTGCCTAGATCCTGTGTTTAACATTTATTTTTTTTTTTTTTGCATTTACAGAACTTGCCTTACAAAACTTATCACATTCTTCCTGACTTCTTTCCACTGAATGCATCGTTCCAATTGATTTTGCATTGCGACTATTTTGCTTCCATATAGCCTGTTTTTAACATTTTGTGCATTGGTTTAGATTTCCATTTGGTAGAACTGTCTAGCAGTAGTTTAATCTTTACAACCACATGATCACTGCACATCAAAGGTACTTAAAATTTGACATGAAGTAATAGCCATCTCCAAAGGAACACAAGCAATACCCAGTATGTTCTGTTCCCCATTGGTTTAGTTTACAACCTGCAACAAATGTTGTTCATGAGCATATGGTGTAAATAATGCCTTTACTAATGGTACAGAACCAAAATTATTCCAGTCTGTTTCTGTTATGATTTTTCCTTCATTTCATGCAAGAAATGCATTCATTCCGATAGCTCATTAGCACTTTACTTTGGTGGTCTTTACACTCAAACAACTGCAATCTGTTCCAGAGTTTTCTTCATTGTCACAATTATACATATAATTATTTGCAGCCCTGGTGCTATTACAAAAATGTAATAATCACACATCTCCTAACAATTTTTAATCCCTGTCGTAACACCTGCACCTGATTTTTGTTAGACTATCTATTATGGAAAAAGCATTCATATCCTGACAGAACATGATTCCAATCATTATCATTAACCATATATCTCAAACAATAACACAAATCATTTATGAAGACAGCAACTTTTCTAATAAAAAGAAAACTTTATTACTAACATTCCTTACATTAACAACCAGCACTGATAATCAATTTGTCTCTGAATTGCTAAACCTTTGACCTGGAAAAACCCTGTATTGTGTTAGTTAAATACTGTAATATAGCTGCTGCAAAAATTCTCTTCGCTTGTGGACGTCATTTTGTCTAAATGCATGAGTGCCCAAATTAGAACTGGATGGTCTATACATTCCCACTTTTTAAAATGGTGACAGAAAATTTGTTGTTCCATTAGAGTTACATTTAACAGCTGTTCCTCACTTTTGGCCTTTGCCCCTAACTCTTGACCAAAGACATCAAGTGCCATGTTGCTATCACAGCCATATCTGTGCTAAGTTGACTTGAGACATTGAATATGCTACAACTGTGGATCACTTCAGCAGTGGAGAGTACTGATGGTGGCTGGCCACTGGCTGAAAGTCAGAATGGGGACCTTTTGCTTACTGCCTTTCTGGGTGCCTCTTCCTCCATTCAAGTCAACTAAAGGAAGGCAGACTACTGTTGCTGAAAGACAGGCTTTCCAGCATATATTCTTAGGAACTGCAGTTTCAGATGAGAGTTGGACAACTGTGAAAAATATCCCCTCTCCTCAAAATGCTGTTTTACATCATTCATCTTAACAGATCTCAATGAAAAAGATCAGAAAACTGGAATTCTCATCAGATTAAAGTAAAGTTAAAATAAAGCAAGAAAGGGGAAAAGAAAAAGTTAGTAATTTTATTTAAGTGCATTTCTTCTAAATGTACTTGGTAGTTTTTCAGAGCACATGATGTTTGAGTAGGGTTTCAAACTCTGATATGGCATGATGGAGTGATTGGATCTGCTTATAAAATGACTGACATTAGTTTTTAATAGTAATCACACCATGACTTTGTACTGACAAAAAGAATGGAAATGAACAGTACAATTCTGTAAAACCTTACCATAACAGTAGATGTTGTCCTCTTCACTACTGCATAAGACATGCATCCAGTGAAAAAGGAGATGCTTACGGAGAAGAGCAAAGACCCTTCAGCAAGGCAGATGTTCCCAATGGAAAATAGGAAGAACAGGGAGTAGGAAAGAAGGACTGAATACTGCAATAGTGGAGAGAAGGACATCTACTGTTAGGGTAAGATTTTACACAGCTTTACTATGTCCTTCCATATCACTGTTACAGTATTCATAACAGATGGGAGAGTAAAAAAAAAAAAAACTACTATGATGAAAGGGAGGAGGAAGGCAAGGATGAACTCTCCACAAACCCATGAAGGATAGCCTTAACAAAATCCACCCTGGCTCTAGAAATGACATCCAACTTGTAATGTTTGGGGAAGAGGTGCACATGCCACTGCCCTGGTACAATGAGCCTGAATAGAGGCAAAAAGCTGCTTGCCATGAAAGGAATAACAAAAGGAAATGGTTTTTGAAATCCAGGAGATGATTTCCCTAGAAACAGCCAAACACAATGCCCGGGCATGAAAAGAAACAAAGTTGCTCGGACTTGCAAACAGCCTTTGTCTTATCTAGATAATACTTGAGCTGCCTATGAAGAACCAAAGTGTGTATAGAACCTATTCACTAGCAGATTGCTGAAATGGAAAAAAGGAAGGAAGCTGGACAGACTAAGGGACAACTCAATGACCACCTTTGACACACAAATAATATTAGTAAACAGACATACCTTGTCCCATTAAAAAAAATCAATAAAGGAGAAACCACCATTAAAAAAACAAACAAACTTCTAAGCTTGTTTCCCGCCTTTGCTGTAACTAAGTCCAGTCCCGATACAGATTTGCTGAGTCCAGGACTGCTTGTAAGCTTCTGACCCCCTCCCCTCAGCCTTTCTGTGTTGGAGGGAAGCCTTTTAGCTCATCAGTGGAAGTGGCAAGCACTAGGTATCCTATCTACCACAAGAGGAGTGGTTTCTGGCCCAGAAATTGTAGTTTACTGGCCGTTTGGGCAGTTTTTCCATCTCTTTCAACTTTCTGGTTTAAAAGCCCGGGTTTGCACTTGTTTCTTGAATTTCCTGTAACTAGTCTAGTCCAGATACACATTTGCTGTATCCAGGACTGTTTGTAAGCTTCTGAGTGGTGACAAAGTCTGCTCTGCAATCTTTCCCTTAGATCTGCTAGTTCTCTCCCCTCCTGCATTTTTACTAGCTTATCAGTCTAGCACTTTACCAAACTTCTTGTAGCAATTACTGTAGCACACAAAAGTGCAACCAGTACTAAACATTCTACAAGGAAATAGCTCCAGTACTTAATACCCACCCCTCCAAGCATGTCTAAAGGTCAGTTCCCTGTGCTTTCTCCTATTAAGCTGGTTAACTTGGGTATCCTGAGGCAATATAGCAACTGCCTCATGTACACTGACAACCCTCTCCTCTTACCTCCCAACACTCAGGCTTGCGAGAGATGCACTTATATATCCAAATTGGAAGCCACACATATGCCACTCAAGGCCGGAATAGCTTGTCAAGAGGAGAAGGTCAACACTTGCACCACACCACATGGAACACAGCCCTCCAGAACACACACCAGCACTGCCTTCACATAAAAATACAAAGGACGCACCCACCTTCGCAGAGGGTCTTAATAAAAATCTACCCAAACAACAGAGGCCTCCAAGGCAGAAATGCACTCGACCACCACAACACAACACTAATCACGAGACACAACTCTCTTAAACAGTGTGCCAGTCAACCAAAGCCCCTAAGGCAAAACAGCATGCCCAACACACTAGTAATAGGTGACTCGACAGTGAGGCACACTGATGTCCCACTCGCTAGACTGAATAAGGAGAAAGTAACAGTCCACTGTCTGTCAGGTGCCAGGATCCACTACATAATGCATGCACTCGGGTCTCTCAACAGGTACAAATATGACTCTGTCATTGTACATGTGGGTGTGAATGAACTGAGACATACCTCCCTGGACTACATGAAGAGAGACATGGAGGAGCTCTCAGATTATGTAGCCCAGACGGGTATGACCCTAGCCCTGAGCAGCATCCTACCATCACCCAGAAAGATACCACAGTACAAGCAGAAAATGACTGTTTTCAACAATTGGCTAAGTTTCTGGTGTCATTCCAAGGGAATCCAGTATCTGTCTGCCTGGGATGACATGGTTGACAGACCTCAATGCTTTGCCAGAGATGGCCTGAATCTGTCACCCTTGGGCTTCCGGATACTAGCCAAGGCTCTCGCCACCCCTATAGTGCCTTTTTTAGGCTGTATTCCAAAGACCAAATTACCACTGTAACAGCTACAAACAACTGCAATCTGAGGGTCAAGTTGTTCAATGCTAGAAGTCTAAATCTCAAAATGCGCTCACTCAAAGCATTCTTTAAAATGGAGAACATCGACATTTGTGCTGTAACAGAGACTTGGGTCAAAGCAGCAGAAAGCACCCCTGCACTACCAGGCTATAACTCTTTCCACCCCAACTTTTGACCCCAGAACTTGTACCGAAGCTGCAAAGGCAGAGGCGTTTCCATATTCATAACGGATGCACACACCTCCAGACTGGTAGCCCAACATAACCCTTCAGAGATACTTCAGGTACAGCTAACATTGGGTAAGACAGCGATTCAGGTCGTAGCCTGCTATATGTCCCCAACCATGTCCCAAGATTCACACTTCACATTCCTAAGCACCCTGGAGAGTATTAGAGTCCAACCTAACACACTCATACTAGGCAAATTCAGCTACCCCTCCATTAACTGGGTAAACTACTCATGTGCCAATATATTTGCCCATTTCCTGGAATTCATTAATTCCAATGCCCTGGACCAGCTCGTACTTACCACAACTAGAGGGAGCAACATCTTTGACCTGGTCATTACTAACATGGGTGACTGTTGCTCTACACCAATAGATCCGACCACAAACTAATCACCTTGGAAATCCACATCCCTCCCAGCCTCCCACCCCTGCAAATGTAACCACCATGAAAAACTTCTCCAAAGCTAATTTTGGGCTCTTAAAAATAGAGGTGGCTAACTTCACGGCACCCATGCAAATGGAGAATACTTGCATGACCACCGAATCATACACCAATGCACTGTACGAACACGTACATAAATGCATGGATCTCGCCATACCCAACAGAACCAAGACACTCCTCCAAAAAAAAGCCAATCTAATGGTTCCCCTGGCATAAACAAACTCTACAACAGAAGGAAAAAACTGATGCAGAATAAGGTGAAGTCCCAAGACTGGAAAAACTCCCTTATCAGACTCAACAAAAAGTTGAGATCCCTCATCAAATCCTCTAAAGCTAGCTATGAAAACAGAATTACAGCAGATAGTAAAGACAACCACAAGGCCTTCCACAGTTATGTAAATAACTTCCACGGCAATACCCAGATTTGCTCTGAGCTACTGCACAAAGGTACCTCCCTATACAGAGCCAACAGATATTGTCAATTAAATGGCAGACAGATTCAGTGCCAACTTTACCCCCCCCCCCCAAGGTCCAATCACAATACCAGTAGATTGCCAGGCACCCAGTATTACTGCTGCACAGGTTAAAAAAGCACTGTTCAAGGCCAAGAATACAGCTTCTACGAGACCGGACAATATCCCTGGCTGTGTTCTACATAAACTACAGAGCGAATTGGCACCACACCTGTGTGCCCTGTTCAATCACAACCTCCCCTCAGGCTTTGTCCCTACCGAATGGCGCACTGCTACAGTCATCCCCTCCACAAAGGAGGAGTGACTACTAACCCTGGGAACTATCGCCCCCATTAGCCTGACGAGTCTGATATGCAAAGCTACTGAACACATCATCATGGACCTAATAAACAAGGATATAGGGAATCCCACACAGTTTGGTTTTGTGAAGGGTAGATCATGCCTGCTCAACCTGGTTGACTTCTTTTGAGTCAATCACCAGAGCTCTGGATGAGGGCAAGGTGGTTCATACAGCCTACCTTGATCTGGCCAAGGCCTTTGATACTATTCTCCACTCAGGAATCATAGATAAACTCACTAAGCTAGGCATCAACCCCTATATCACTAGGTGGGTTGCAAACTGCCTCACAAATAGAACCCACAGTGTGAAAGTAGCTGACTCCAAGTCAGACTGCTGACCAGTCACGAGTGGAGTCCCACAGGATTCAGTCCTGGGTCCTCTCCTGTTTAGTATACACTTCTCTGAAGTCCAGGCCAACACGAAGGGACTCTGGCTGACAAAGTTCGCAAACTATTGCAAGTTGGGAGCTATTATTAACTCCCCAAGTGATGCTGACATCCTCCAGAAAGGCCTCATTGAGACCAACAACTGGTGTCAGAACCATGGCCTTAAGCTCAATGCCAAAAAATATGTCGCCATCCCCTTTGGGAAAAACTCAGTTCCCACGAATTACCACATCGATGGTAGTCCACTGAACACAGTCGGCCTTAGAAGAGATCTGGGAACACAGGTTGATAGCAACCTCTCTTTTGACCACTGTGGTCAGAAAGTCCTATGTGACATCCCATTACTAAGGGTTTTGCATCCAGGAAGAAAGAGGTCATTGTCTCCCTCTACTCTTCCATCATTAGGCCAATCGAGTACAATGTCCCATTCGGCATGTACCTCACTAGACACCTGCAACAACTGCAGAGGTCACAAAAGTACCTCACAAAGATTATTCTAGGCCTTAAACAGTTGTCTTATATGGACAGACTCAAAAAATCCAACTATTTTCTGTCTCATATCGCCTACTTAGAGGCGATCTCTGCTTAACTTAAAATGCCATGTCTGACCCAGCTCTGTTAGAAATGCTACATCTAAAGAAATCCCAATCCCTCTGCACCACTCACTCCAGAGACCTCATCATTACCACAATCAACAGAACATGCTGGAGGCACAGGTTCATAACCCAGAGATTGCCCATGCTATGGAATAGACTTCCCATACATGTTAAACAGAGCATCTCACTGGCCCTCTTCAAGAGAAATCTTGATGAGTGGATGGGAAACAGAAAATTCACCCCAGGGATCACTCCAGTGGCTCTACTCGACAGAGGCACTGGGAACTAATGGGTGGCACGATGCCAGGGTAATCCTATGGGCTAGGCTTGTAAAGGCTCCAGGGCCATTAGCCTAGTACACACCTAAGACAGAAGTAAGGGCAAACAATATAACAGTCTTCCAGGTGCAGTGTTGCAGAGAATACAAAGTAGGATTTGGATTTCTAGATCCCAGGCCTGAAACGTTAGTCTACAGAGAAGACAGGACTTTGCGCCTCCCTGCTTGTTGATGTACCACATGACTGTGGCATTGTCTGTACAGACCCTCAAAAGTCCAGATGACCAAGGGGAATGAAAGGCGTAGAGAGCAAGGATAAGCACCTGCATTTCCTTGATGTTGATGTGATCCATCCACTGAAAAAAGGGGCCAGAGACACTCAACCGTCATACTGCCTGAAGCAGCTACAACACCCCGATCCGAAGCATCCATAAAGAGCTCCTGAGATGTAGCAGGAGGGTGAAAAGGGACTTCTGGATTGAGAGATGTGTTGAATCTACCAATGAAGTTTGAGTTTGACAAGAAAGGAAGGAAGGGAACTGCAAATTTCAGTGGGCGAAAATGCTGAAACCACACTGGCCACAGGTACTACTGAAACTTTCTCATATGAAGTTTTGCAAAAGTCAGCATGGGGATGGTCAAGGCCATGAGCCCCAGAACCCTGAGAAATTCCATGACAGGCATGAGAGAGAGATGCAGTACAAACTGGAATTAAGTTGTTAGAAACAGTACCTTGGGAGCAGGCAGAGATACCAGCATTGGAAAAGACTTCTGAAAATTGATGTTGAAACCCAGTCTGTGCAACAGTAGCCCAATAAAGTGCAGGTTCTACAGCAGCCTGGAAGGTGAAAGAGTCTGAATGAGATCATCCAGATAAGGAAAGACTTGCATTCCTGCAAACCTGTAGAAAGCTACAACTGTAGCTAGGAACTTAGTGAATACCCTTGGTGCTGTGAAAAGACCAAAGGGCAGAGAAAGTACAGTTGTGTACACTTACCATACATGTAGATGTTAGAGTGTGTTCACTGTTGCAGTCATCACATTTGGGTTATTCCTGCCAGGGTAGCCCTCAGCCGGCCCGAAAACCAGAGGATTAGTATTTCTGTGTTGGTTCCTGTTGCTTGAAGACTGACGTCAGGTCATCAGTAGTATAAAGTAAAGCAGCTGACGTCATTACATCAGTTTTTCTTGTCCTAACCTATCAGAAGCCCCCCAAGTAGGAGGACAGGTTCTGGTGGAAGAAAACCCCACCAGTGGAAAATAAATACCAAATATTCCCTTGTAAGTTAAGAACCAACAAGTTAGAATAATAAAAGGAGAAAGAGAAGAAAGGGGGAGGGAAACCAGGACTGCAACAGTGAATACACTCGAACATCTACATTTATGGTAAGTGTACACAACTGTACTATGTTCTTCATGTTTCACTATTGTAGTCATCATATTTGGGTTGATTCCCAAAACTTAGGAAAAGGGTGGAGGCAGTCAATGTAACTAGAAGATGTCTAGGATGCCCTGGATTTGGAGAAGAGAGGCAGGTGGTAATGGTTGGTAAAAGTGTGAACAGATGTCCAGGTGGCAGCCTCCAAGATGTTTCTGGTGGGGACTCCTCTGAGGAAGGCTGCAGAGGTGGAGGCTGCTCTGGTGAAGCGTGTCCTGACTCCCTTGGGAGGTAGGCTTTCCATGCTGTTTGTAGCAGAAATGGATGCAGTGTGCTATCCATTATGAAATGGTTTGTTTGGAGATGGCTTTGCCCTCTGCCCCTGTAGCAAAGCTAACCAGCAATTGATCAGACTTACTGAAAGATTTAGTCCTGTCAAGATAGAATCTGAGCTGTCTGTGCACATCTAGAGTGTGAAGAATCCTTCCCCCTTGTTCTGGGGATTGGGGAAAAAAGGTGGGCGAATGAATGGATTGGTTGCGAGCCACACTGGAAACCACTTTGGGCATAAAGCATGGGTTAGTTCAAAGGGATATCCTGTCTGCACGGAAAATGAACGGTTCCACAGCCATGAATGCTTGTAGCTCAGACACTCTTCTGGCTGAAGTGATGGCCAGAAGGAATGCTGTTTTCCAAGACAGAAATTTTAGCTCTGCAGAAGAAGCCGGTTCGAAAGGGGGCAGGATGAGCTTTTCCAAAAGAAAGTTAAGGTCCCAAGCTGGTGTTGGTGCCCCTCTGGGTGGCCTCAAGTTGTTAGTCCCTCTTAGGAACTGTTTGATCAAAGGGTGTGAGAAAAGGGGCTACACACAGTGAGAAAATGAGCGGAAATAGCAGAGGCATGAATTTTTATAGAGGAGAAAGAGAGGCCACTGTGCAGTAGGTCAGCTAAGTAATCCAGGATGACAGGCAGGGAGGGCTGTGCTGTACTGGCTCCCTTAGCCTGGATACAGGTGCAGAACCTTTTCCATTTGTCTGCATAAGACTTCATGGTGCTAGGACGTCCGGCCTCACGAATAGCATCCAGGACCTGTTTACTGATGTTGGCAGACTGGTTCACGGTTAGGGAATAACCCAAGCTGCCAAATTGAGTCTCTGCAATTGGGGATGCATGAATTCTCCTTCCCTCTGGGTCAGGAGGTTTGGAGTCTGAGGAAGATGCCAGGGGGTGGCGGGGAGAGGCTGCGCAGCAAGGGGTACCCGTGCTGCTGGAGCCGGTCTGGAGCTATCAGAATACTCCTTGGTTTTTCCTCCCTTATTTTGAGCAGTACCCTGGGGATGAGAAGGAGGGGAGCTAAGGCGTAGACTGATAGATTGACCCAGGGGAAGGACAGGGCATCCAATTTCCAAGGCATGCAGTGATGCTCTCTGGTACAGAAATTGCTGAGCTGATGGTTTGTGTGTTAGGCAAAGAGGTCGACCTTCGGGGTTCCCCATTTCTGAGTTATTAGGGTGAAGGTACTTCTGTTGAGTTGCCACTCGTGTGGGTCCAGAAGATTTCTGCTTAATTAGTCTGTCAGAGTTGAGAGAGCCTGGTAGGAATTTTGCTAATAGGTGTAGTTGCATGGCAGAGGCTGTATGCCAAAGGGTCATGGCCAGCCTGCATAAAGGGTAGGAGCGAGTCCCTCCCTGCTTACTGATGTACCACATCACAGTGGTATTGTCTGTTTTGATCAGGAGAGCCCCTGGTGAGAGAAGGGGCTTGAAAGCTATCAAGGCATACTGCACAGCCATCATCTCTTTCTGATCGATGTGCAGAGGGATTTGCTGTGGGCTCCATTGGCCCTGTATGCACCTGCCATCCAGATGGGCACCCCAAGCATAGTCTGATGAGTCTGCGGTGAGGGTCTGGGTGGCAGGGGGTGAGGAGAAAGGCATTCCCTTGTTGTGGGAGCATGCTTCGGCCCACCAAAGAAAATCTTTTCTGAGGCAAGGAATTACAGGTAGAAGAGTTTCCATGTCCTGAGAGTGTTGGCACCAAAGGCTCTTTGGGTACCATTGAAGTTTCCTCATATGCAGTCTGGTATATGGAATGAGTAGCATGCAAGATGCCATGAACCCCAGAGCTTTCAGGATCTTCCTTGCAGTTAGCCTGGGTCTGGTGGCTAGTTGAGAGAAGTAGGTTGTTGAGAAAATTTGTTTCTCTGGAGTAGGGTATGCCATCTGGGATGCCAAGTCCAGACTTGCTCCCAGGAATATTATCCTTTGTGTGGGTACCCGTTTGGATTTCTTTTCATTGATTGTGTACCCTAGGGAGGTTAGTAGGGTCTTTACAAAGGCTATGTGCTTGAGCAGCTTTTCCTGGCTGTCTGCCTGAATAAGGCAGCCGTCTAAGTATGGGTAAATCTAAATATTTATTTGTCTGCAAAAGGCAATGGCTGGAGCCAGACATTTTGTGAAAACTTTGGGAGCAGTAGATAAGCCAAAGGGAAGCACAGAGAACTGAAAGTGTTGAGATCCTGCCCTGAAGCAGAGATATTTCCTGCATGATTCCCTGATAAGAATGTGGAGGAAGGCCTCTTTTAGATTTAGGGTGGCTAGCCAAGCGTTTTTGGACGGCATGGGTAGCAGCTGCTGAAGGGTGAGTATTCTGAATTTTGGTATCACTAGGAAGGTGTTTAGAATGGATAGATCGAGGATGGGGTGCCAGGTGCCCTCTTTTCTGGGACCACAAATAGTCTGGATTAGAAACCTTGGCCTATATGTTCTGCAGGAACGTGCTCTATAGCCCTCAGAGAGCAGGGAAAGGATTTGCTTTTGAGCCTCTGCCCACTGACTTGGAGGTAGATCCGGGAACACTTCTGAGGTTGGAAGGGTGTGGAAGGAAAACTTGTATACCAGAGACACATTGTTCAGAACACAGTGGTCCTTGGTAATGGTTGTCCAGGTGCTTGAGTGAAAGAGTTTTCCTCCTAGGGGTATGTGAAGGTGGGCAGAGGGAAGGGGTGGAGGTGGGGAGTCATTGTGAGTTCTTACCATAAGGGGGTGGCTTAGAACTCCCTGGTTCTGAAGTGGAGGTAGTCCACTGCTTAGATCTCTGCATTTCCTGGGTCTGCTGTCTGGGTGGGTCTGCTTCCACGGGACCTCAGCTGGGCTGGTTTACTGGGAGCAGGAAAGGATCGGTGCTTGGGAGACACAATGCCTGCTGAACCTAGGGAGCTGGACCTGCAAGATATCCTTAACTGTTTGCATAGAGTTTACTTTTTCTCCCATCTTTTTTAAGACCTCTTCTTAGTGCCAGATAAGTTATCCTTGTGCAAGGGGGCATCCAACAATTTAGATTTGACATGGTCTGGCAGGGGCGGTTCCTTAAGCCATGCATGCCTTCTAATGACAGATGCAGTGACGGTTGCCCTGCAAGAAGCTTCTAGGGCATCAAATCCAGAGTGCAAGGTGTGTTTAGTTACTTGATTTGCAGAATGTATTAAATCTTGTAAATCTTTAGATTCTGCCCAAGCAGGAAAGGAAGACATTTTTGTTTAAGGAGTTCCAAGGTATGTTGCTGAAATTTCAGCATATGGAACGGACAATTTAGTCCCCTGGTAGCAAGAGTAGCTGAGGTGTATACTTTTTTACCCCATCTGTCCAGTGCTCGTGAATCCCTGTCTGAGGGGGTGGGATTCTTAGCAGAAGTTGCTTTAATCCCGTTTGGCCCTTGAGAAATGACCTCAGGGTCAGCTGTAGGATTTTTAAAAAGATTATTTGTGTGAGTCATGGACTCTACAGTACCAGTCTGGTTTTCTGGGAGCAGGTGGAAGGGTGTCAGGAGTCAAGCTGGATTCGAGGAAAACATCCTCCACAACATCCAGGACTGGAGGGATGGCTAAGGGTCTGTGCTGTGGAAGATCTAAGAATTCCTTGAGTCTCTTTTTAGACTGAGGGTAGTCCTGACTCTCCCACTAGAAATGGTCCCTTAAGGTATGCAGGGTTTCCTCAAAAGAAAAATCCTCTGGGGGGGGGGGGGGGCTGAAGGAATGGAATCCTCTGCATCAGAATCCGCATAAGTGGGGAGGGGTTGCATGTCTTCATATTCAGATGCATCAGATTCTTCTGACTGTTGTTCAGAAAAAACTACAGGGGACAGATCTCTTTTCCTTTTGAAAGGGGTAGCTGGGCCTCCCCTGATTAGCATAAGGTCTTTTGCCATTTTAAGAATTTGAGAATGAAGCAACCTAGCAGGTTGCCTCAGTTTCTTGGGTGTAGTTCGTACCCTGGGCCTAAGAAACTGGGTTGTTTTAGAAAGAACGGTAGTCACGAAAGAAGACATCTGTTTGTGTCGAGATTTGGTAGTGTGAAGGATTCCTCGGAAGCCGGTGCCTGCTCAGCGGATCCAGACCCATCTGAGGGCGAGACGACCACAGGATCCTTAGTCGAAGAAGAGTTTTGTGGCATACTGGACTCAAAGGGTCTTGGTAGCAACCTGTGAATAAACAGAAGCGGGTATCAGAGGCTGCGAAAGCGCCTCACTGAGTACCGGAGAACTGACGACTAGCTTAACGGAAGCGTCGTCGGTAGGTTTGGACCTGTGCGGTCTGTCTTTATCTTTACGTTTTTTCATAAGATCTCAAGTTGGATGGCTTACCAAAGCCATATCGGAATTTGAGGACTGTAAGCGAAAATATCTGGCTACAATAAGGGCCTGACGATGGCTAGTTCTGGCATTGAAAAAAGCACAGAAGCGACAACAAGGGACCTCGTGGTCTGGGTCTAAACAAGTGACACGGTAAGAGTGGAAGTCTCAATGTGGTATTTGTTTTCCACAGGTGAGACAATTATTAACTTTTTCTGACATCGGTTAGTGTAAGAAAAAAGGTTCCCCAATGGGGAAGATTTCAACTTTAGTTCGGTAGACGAAACCCAGGTAGCGGCCGACCGGCACTCGTGCGAACTGCTTCTGCTTTGGGCTCCACGGCACGAAAGACTGATGTAATGGAGTCGGCTGCCTTACTTTATACTACTGACAACCTGACATCAGTCTTCAAGAGACAAGAACCGATGCAGAAATACTAAGCCTCTGGTATTCGGGCCGGCCGAGGGCTACCCTGGCAGGGATAATCCAAATGTGATGACTGCAACAGTGAAACATGAACATCTGAAAATGAGATGAAAAAACTGATAAATGTAAATGCTTCCTGAATAGAGGGTGAATAGGAATACAGAGATAAGCTTCTTTCTTCTGATCCAGGGAAACTAGGAAGGCTTGAGGAAGCAAAAAGGGACACAAAGTCTAAACAGAAAGCATCCTGAAGGCGGTACCCTCAGGAAAGTAATCGGAAAGGGCAAGTCTAGTAACAGACCTCCAGGATCCCTCCTTTTTTGGATCCAGAAACATCCTGAAATAAAACTGTGTGCTCCTTAGTGCCTCTATGACGGGTTAAATGGTGCTCTGATCCAGTAGACCCTGCAACAGCCCTGAAAAATAAGAAATCTGATCTGAAGGGGGTTGAGGAATGAACTTAATGGTAGCAGGAGAGTTCCAAACCATGAAATAACTTTGATGAATGACTGAAGGCACCCAAGCATCAGAAGTAATCTGCTGCCACACAGGGAGAGAGAGGTAATCTGAGAGACAAAAAGGGAAGGCAGAATGTTAGATGGAGGCAGATTTGTCCTGAAAAGAAGGTTTTTGAGGTCTAGGCATCTGAGTTGGTTTGTCAGACAAAAAACACACGGGGGGGGGGGGGACTTTCTTATCTTTGAATGGCTGACAAGGCTGTCTACAAACAAAAGCAGTTTTAGCAGGGCAATTCCTCTGAGACTTAGGAAATGGAGAGACAAAAATCTGTTTAATGTTCTATATGAACTTGCCTTAGTCCGGTAAGGTCTTAAATCTGCCAATGAAGTACCAAAGAGATTTTGATCTAGGAGAGCATCAAGACGCTTACCCTTAATAGGCAAAATCTGAAGACAAAGTCAGGAATATCTCCTCATGACCCAGCAGCTTTAGAAGAGTCATCAGCATCGTAACTACACTTAATGGGGTGACAAGCCACCTGAGATGTGTATCTCAACCAAGTGAGAGAGCGGTGGACAACCTCGGAACAGGGCAGATCAAACAGAACCCCACCTAGATGAGCCAAAAGGGATAAAATACATCTGGTCATACGAGTCTGATAGTTAATGGCACAAAATGCCAGATTGGCAGAAATGTACACCTTCTTCCCCCAGCCTCTACATAGCTCTAGTATCCTTGTCTGAGGGAAAAACTTAAAGGAAGGCAAACACTTAGAAGGCTTATCAGACACCAAACTCTCAGTGGGGTTAGAAGGAGGACACTATAAGTAACTTAAAAACCTCAAGGTTCTTAAACAATGGTCAGACTTCTTAAGGGTAGGAGGCTGGGAATCAGGAGCTACAGAAGAAGCTGAAAAAGTAACCAAGACAGCAACCAACAGAGGGAACAGCAGAAGGCTTAGGCGAATTCATCTGCAGCAGCTTATATAATTTTTTCTGGATGCAAGAAACATGGGAGCAGTCCCCATTGAAAGTTCCAATGTGCAAACCAATGTATTCCCCAAAGCACACTTCTACCAAAGGGGACTAAGGACTAAAAAATGACTCCTACTTAGAGCCACAGAGCAATGGTGATGGTATTTGGGAAGAGAAGACCAAGGGATCCTCATCACAGTCCGATTCCACAACACAGGCATCAAGTTCCCTAGATCTTTCAAGGGTACAGGGCCAAGAAACAAATGCCCTGAGGTGTTCTCAAAATGATCAGGGAATTAACTTCCCCTGAGTAAAATCCCACCACTCCTTCTGAGGATTTTTGAGAGTATGAGAAATGTGCTTAATCTTCTGGCTTTTCTTAGGGGAATCTTGACTTTAACAAACCTTGCCGGCTCAGCTCCTTGTCGACTCAATCAGGATACGTGGCACCTCCTCTCTACCTAAAATCTGGGGAATCCCCCTAGGCCCCTCAGATATGATCAGCCACGGTTCCCTCTCCATGTCCACAGCAGACCTATGCAAAGCCTTGGAGGGCATGTGAGAAGCCAGTCCCATGACAGTCTCTGACATGGTTGTGGCAGAGGGAGCTGAAAGCAGCACCAGGCAGTCCACAGGGGTATCAAACCTCAAGAGAGATGTCCAGCAAATGCTGGACAGCTACAGTATCAGACCTTGACTTTTTAGCCTTTTTCTTAAGAGGCTACTGTACCTTGGGCCATGAAGATTCGGCCATGGTGCTCTTACGTAACAACTTGAGTCTGTGGTTCTCAAGATGAACTGAAGGAGAACACAGGCAACTAAGAGTCTCTAGCACAAATACCTGACAAACAGAGCACATAGTGTGGTTGTGAGAAGTGCCTAGACAAAACAAACATTTGTTGTGATGATCTTAATGGTGAAACTTCCTCCCACAATATTTGCCCTTCTTGGATGACATGAACTCACAAAATGCACTATAAAAAAAAGGAACCCCACGGTGCTACAATGTTCATCTATATATGGGCAAGCTGCCCTCTCTTTGTAAGATATACTAAAAAAAGTGTGTGTTCATGAATGCAAGGGTTCAAACAGTTCTGCCTATCGCTTGATCAGATAAGCCTGTGAGTGGTGGAATAGCCATATCTATTTACTCCTAAATTATTTCATATCAAATCCCTTCTGACACCAATCTGTAACTTGTGCAAATTTTAACAAAACTAAAAAAGTTAATTGGCACGCTTCCTGCAAAATGAAGATCCCCCTCAACATCTCCTGATGACCCACAATAACAAACTTGATAAGCTAAATTCTACACCTAGTAATCATAATACGCTAATCTCAGATAACTTTAATTACCCCTTCACCATATGGAAATCTTATAAACAAATAAATATGCCCAGTGGACCTTTAATTTTATCAAAACTAACTCTTTAAATCATATAGTCCAAGTTCCTGCTACAGATGATAAATATACTTGGCTTCACTCTTACAAAATGCTGCCTCTGCCTGCTAGCAGCATTCCAACCTTAAAAAATCTTAGCAATCAACTGTCATCTTCTCCCACAAAACTAGTACCATCCTGCCCAACACCTTTACCATATTCGCAGAATACACCAAAGCCAACTTAATATCCCTGGCTGAGAGTATGAGAAAAAGTGAAAGCACCCCCCCTTCTGCTAACCCATTCAGTAAAGATTCTACAGACACCTCAGACTTCTACAACCATTTAAAATGATGTACAAAGAACTCATTCTCCATTTGGCAAAGTATAATTGGGAATTCAAAAATAAACCCTTATAGTGGAACTTACAAATAAACAAATCTCAAACAAAAGGAGGAAAAATAACTTGCTTCACGTTAAAAGTTATGTCCCACCATAAGGCACTAAGGCAGGCTAGCATGCCATTAGCAAATTTAAGGCAGGATAATGAACTGAAAGTAGCAACCTCCTCCAAGGATAACCATAAGGCCTTTAACAATATTTTTTAAAAAAAGTCCAATACCACACTAAGCTAGAATCAAACTACTAAATTCTGATCCCAAAACCACAGACAGTGTCCCAGATGATAAATTCAGTTCCAATTTCACCCCTCCCAGTCACCCCCATGTCACCTCCCCTTGAACCACTAAACTCTACTTCCCAACCAAACAAACCAAAAATAGCTCTATGGGCACAAACAACATACCAGGCTGTCTCCTGGTTAGTACAAAGTGACTCTCCTAAACCTTTTCAACCTTAATCTCTCTAAAGGGCATGTATCTTGCTTATGGAGAATGATAATCATGGTGCCACACCCAAAGTGTGGCTCCACCATACAGACCCTGACAACTGATGTTCTATTAGCCTCACCAGCACCATCTGTAAATCAATGAACATATCTTAGCCAACTTCATAAAACCTGAAATTGGTTACAGTATGGCTTTGTGAAAGGTACACCAGGTCTTCCTTTGTCTCGTTGATTCATTTGAAAATACATCGATAAAGGTCATTCTTTTAATATTTTTTTAATTGGATCTTGCTAAAGTCTTCAATACAATATCCCATGCTGACATTGACAAGTGTTTCATTAGCCTGAATGTAAACCCCTGTGTCACCAACTGCTCTGCAAATGGACTCTCTGATCAAACTTGCACAGTGAGTTGGTGGCACCTATTTTTGCAAAAGTTACGGAACTAGTGGTGTCCTTCAGGACTCTGTCCGGGGTCCCCTTGTCTTCAATATGCACATAAAGTACACAGACTATGCTTAGCATATGTTGCCTATAGGTTCATAGTGAAGTACTAAGCTAGCTGCCCTTGAGGTTCATTTAAGCATAGCCAATTTTCCTTTTCTGTGCTCAAATTAACGTATTCCATTCGGTTAGAGATTGGCCTGACCCATCCCACAGTCAACAACTGTGTATTAACCCCTAATGAGAATAACTGGGATCATACCATAGATAACTTGAGGGGATCTATGCATGGGTTAAAGCATTTAGGGGCAGCTTCTTTCCATTAGTAATACGGTAGTAATACGGGGGGGGGGGTCCTGGGGTACATTTTCTGTTTCCCATCCACAGATCCAATTTGTGATTGAATATGGACAGGTATGAGCCCATGTGCAGTAACTGTGCATAAAAATCTGCTGCTCTCAACTGACCTCCCCCCCAGACTTGTGTTTCAGATGCTATACAATATGCCTTCGCTTAGCATGGTGTAACATGTTGGTAACGCAGTTAAGACCTGCTGTAATCTGTAACTGTGCTGACTTGCACAAAAGTTATGGGGCACTGTCGGATACACCTGCACTGAAAGGCTGGGCAGCACCCCACTCTCGCCAGCATTTGCCATTCAAGTATAAGTGCCTTTAGCAGGATACCTACGTGGCTGGAAACTCAAGAGATACTAGAGAGTACTAACAAAGGGATTAAGCATCCACTATGCCAACAGCCACCCCAGACAAACAGGGTAGTAACAAAAAGGGCCACAGCCAGGAAAATATAAAAATACAGTCACCTTAATGAATAAATGAAGGATGACAACTACAAGGAAACAATAAATGAGACCCACTCCAATACACAACCCCCCCCCCGCAAGGACACCGTAAAGAAAGAGCAAGTTTTACACATGGAACAGAATACCACCACCCCCCTAGACAAAATGACCATCAAAAGCCTGTCTCAGAACCAAGTATCCCCCCCAAATGAAGACACCAACAAGACACAAGAACAAGCCAAAAAAAGACTACAGAAGGACACCCTAACCCAAACAAATACATAACGCACATCAGTACCACAAAAAAAAAATGAGGGGAAATAGAGAGACATTACCCACAACCCAAAGTCAAGCAAATGGACCAACCAAGAAATGAATCCAGAATTCAGGAACTAGAAAAAAAAATGTGAGCCGCCTCAAGGACCACAGAGTTCACCTTCCAGCCAGACAATTTCAAAACCTGGAACAATTCCTAGTCAAGACTGACAGAAATGAAAAAAAGGTACAAAGCAAGTGGTTGACTTCCATGCCTCACTGCAGAATTAACCTTGTTGGGACTATTATTGACCTAAAACCTTTTTTTTCAAAATACTGAATTTGAAAGCATTCTGTTCAGATAAGAACAAAATCACCAATGAAGCAAAGGACAATGAGGAAAAATCCTACAAAGAGCACTCAAGACAGAAAAAGCCTCATGAAAAATCATAACAGATGGGAGAGTTGAGCATCATCTCAATTCTGGCACTGTTTGTTTTGGAGATTTCTGATTCACTTATGAAAATTTCTCTTTTGCCTACTTTCATGATCCTTCTTTTACTGCCGGTGCTTAGAACTCTTACGGCCTTTTGTCTTATTTTTCTTGAGATTATCAATTTTTTTTTCTTGCAAGATTTCCTAAGGTATTTCCTTATGTGGGACTTCCAAGATTGTTGCACATTGAGTAACAGTTTATTTCTTGCTCTCCCAGTGTGAGAACAGAAACTCAGCAGAGAAGACCAGTACACCTGTACCTATGAGTAAATTTCAGTATTTGGCCAACAAGTACACTGCCTGGATGTCAGGAATAAAGAAATACTGAAGACAGAGAAAAAAACAGCTACAAAAACTGAGGAGAAACACTGACTGGGGAAAGTTTTGCAGTTGTTCATCAAAAAGCAATGCAACCTTCAGACAACTTCCAATAACCTACAGTAAGATACAACACAAATGCATAAAGACCTGGTTAAAATAAACAAAACACTGATGGAGTACATCAACACAAACAACAAAAGGTTGGAAAAAATGGAAGACGCTTTAAACTGATATTCGGATGAGATGATAAAGCTGCAAAACTTAGAGGTTGAAATGAAGAAAAGGCTTGCTTAATGTGAGATTGCTCAGTAAGAGAGGTTTCAAAAAATAACAAATAGAGGACAGAGCATACAGGGAAAACCTGATATTTTCAGCTATACCAGAGAAGCTGGAAGGAACATACTGCATTAATTTTATGAATGCACAAATAAGCAAATGGACTAGTATTCCACAGCAGCGGTTGTTAGTTGAAAGGGCACACTGTATGTGTGCTCCAAAACTGGCTATAAGAAAACAACCTAGACCTTTAATAGTAAAAATGCAGTCCTACCAACAGAAGGAGATGATTCTGAAACTGTGACAGGAGGACAAAGTACTAAAAGTGGGAGATAGCATTGTGTTTGTGGAGAATGATTACTCATTGTATACCACCTATTCAGGGAATGTTGAGATGCAGGTATGACATTCAAACTGTTGTACCCAGCTGTCATCAATGTATTCTTCCCTGGATGGACAAAATCATGTTTTGAAAGTACATGCTAAGGAGAAATTACAAAAGTTTGTCCGATAAAAAGGAAGCAGTGAAACAGAGAGATAATGCTTCTTGTTCTTCTGGTAATAAAGACAACAGAGGGTCTTGTACCTCTGAAACCTTCTCAAAATGTTCAACAGAAAATGTTGGAAAGAAGGAATGGAACACAAAGCTTGACTAGAAGAATTGAGAGTACATTGGAAATGAAGCAGTGGCAGGATTTTGGAGATGAACAGTAAGAAAACCAGTAAGTTAATATGGGATTATAATGCAATAATTATACTTGTGAAATGGGACAGAAAAAGAAAATGTTGGACTTTTTCTGAATTTGTTGGTCTTATGGGGGACTCTAAAGCATATGCCCTACTTCATGTAATTAATGTTGGGAAAAGTGCTTTGGGGAGGGTAAGAGGAGGGAGAAAGTTAACTTTAAGTAAAGTTTTTTTCTTAAATAGTACTAATTTTGTGGCATGTGGTTTCTTTACATGCTATAAAGTAAGTTTTTTCAGTTACTTTTAAGTGTAATAGGGATTGTAAACAGGTGCCGCTGCTGTTTTTTTTTTCCTTCTCCCTTCTCTCTCTCTCTTCTTGTTCAGTTTCAAGAAATGTAGGCACTGCAATGTAAAAAAAAAAGCCTGGTTAAAAAGGATGATAAAAGAAAAACAATGTGCATTTTCTTATTCTTGCACACGGGAATGACTGGATTAAAAACATTGGACTGATTTAGTAACAAGTTTTAAGACAGAGCAAGTAAATGAAAAAGAACACTGAAAATTATGAGGCTTTTTTCTAGCAAATATATGCATATGCAGTAACAATTCTGCAGCTGGTCTTCATGTTTCCACGGAAATAATCTGACAGAGAAACTGGCTGCCTGGTTCTCATGTCTCCATGGAGGCAATCTGATAAAGAAAAACTGGCTATAGTCTTGATGGAGAGTGATTGGCTGAGGGAAAAAAGAAGAAAAGAAATGAGAAACTGGCTAGGAGATAATGTTATCTAAAAGCATTCAGGGGTTTTCACAGCTGAGAGAGCTATAAAGATAAGTTAAAACCAATTAGCACTAAGTAGAAGCACAGGATGCACCATGCGTCTTAGCATGGAAAATCTTTCTTTTAGATTAACTCAAGTCTGTAAGTGTGGCTGTCAGTTTGGGAAGCTTGTTCTTATTAGAAGGGTAAAACTTCAATATCTGAAGGTATACATAGTTGTGTGTGCTAGTATTAATTTAATATACTTTATGGGATAATGGGGGTGTTTTTTTGTTTGAAGGCTTTCAATAAAACAAAAAGTTTTATAAGATGTGACATACACTGTAATGGATATGACAAGAAACAACTGTATAAAAGTTCAACCTGTCGAACAGATAATGCTCGTTACACAAAAGCTGGAACTAAACATTTAATAAAAAAGGTGTTATACATATAAGGAGGGAATAACTTTTTAATACAATGATGCTTTTTGCAATGTCTTTAAATGTAAAGAGCCTCACATATACATTAATACAAAAAAGAAAGAGCAGTGAACTATATTAAAATGTAGAGAGCAAACAGCTTTGTTACGGGAGACGCACATAGAAAGAAGTGAACATCTGTATTTGATAAAGAAAGGTTTTCAGGATGGTTATTCAGTGGAATACCTGGAATAAAGGAAAAGAGGAATACTTATATTAATTGCAAGAGGAGCTCCAATAGTAATAGAAGATAAACAAATAGATTTGTAGTGCTAAGGAGCTACTGGAAAGGGAGGGGGATTCTATTTACATGCATTTACATTCCACCTAAAACTGCTATAATGGAGCTTAAGAAAATTCTGGGAGAAATAATCGTTTTCTTAGCAAGGAATATTACTTGTAGGTGGGGACTGAAATTTAATTTGCAGCAGTAAAGACATGTCTGCGGGGCAAGAAGGGAAAATATAACAAAGGAGGGTAGATTTTTGAAGACATTTATGAAAATATTTGGCATGGAAACTATGAATTCAGTAAGAGGAGTTCAGAGTGAATTTACATATTATTCTTCACAATATAAAAACTGGGCTAGGCTAGATAAAATTTACATTTAACAGTATTGTGCATTTAATTGAAAGTCTTGATACTCACCCAATAACTATTTCAGATCATGCACCAATAACAGCTAAAATAAAAGCAGAGGGTAATGAAATAAAAATAAGGCATTGTCGTTTTCCCAACTATCTGTTGAAAAAAAGAGGACTTTAAGGAATGGGTAGTGGAGATTACTCAGGAGCTGTTAGAATAGAAATTTCTTCTGAAAATACAGCTAGAGAATGGTATAAAATTAATGTGGAGTTTAAAAATAGGATGGAAATAAAAGAAAGGGAGATATGGTTAAGAAGTACAAAGAATTATTTAGAGGGACTGACAAATATTAAAGTATAGCATAACAGAGTGAATCTCAAAGAACAAGAAGATGATCAACTGCAGAAAGCTAGACAGAAAAAAAGGGATTACCTCAATAATATGCACGGGTTTAGAAAGATTGCTGTTAAGCAACTGTTTTTTTATAACAGTTGAGCACAAAAACTTTTAGCACAATGACTCAGGCAACAAAGTAGAAAGAGCCATCACCCAGCTTATGGAGTCTATAACCAGGAATTTAATGAGAGATACTGTAAATGTATTAGAAATATTTCTGAAGTCTATGAGACTCTCTATAAAGCAGAGAAATATGAAAACCAAGAAAATATACAAATCCTGTTTATGGAAGAATTAAATATGCCAAGGTTAGAGGTAGATGAGGCTCAATTACTAATGGTAAGGACAGGAGGAAATGAGATAAAAATTGTGATATATAACCAATCTGCAAGAAAGTCCCCAGGAATAGATGGCATTCCTGTGGAAGTTTAGAAGCTAGGAGGAAAAAACTGATAAAGCTCTGGAAGGTTTTGTGTGTTCATGTCTATAATGGCTAAAGGAATAGCAAAAGTAATACCAAAATTGATAGATCATGGATCAGTGTAGTTTTGTGGAGGGGAGGCAAACATCTGACATTAAAAGAACAATGAGTATCCAAATGGAAGCAGAATATAAGAAAATACCACTGTTGGTGGGTCTTGATGCAGAGAAAGCATTTAACAGAGTAAGTTGGGACTTTATGAGCAGGACAATGGAAGAATTTGCATTTCCTGAAAAAAAATTATAAGGTTGATTAGGAGAATATATGAGGGATCGGAGGTGAAAATTAAAGTGGGTGGGGTCCTCTCTGATAATGTCTGGTTGAGCAGAGGAACCAGGTTGAGGTGTCCTCTTTCCCCTTTGTCTGCATTATATTTAGAACTGGCAAAGAAAATAAGGTACTCAGAAATTCAAGGAAATAATTGGTATGGGTAGTCAAGAAAAGCTGGCTTTAATTGCAGATGATATTATTTTATACCTGACAAAACCAGCAAGAGACATCAGTGTTGTGGAACATTTTCAGACAGTTCCAGATCTTTTCAGTACACAAATCAAGGAAACTAAAACGAAGGCAATAGCAGTAAATTATGCATCCACACATGAATTGTTCAGCAATATCCATATTTACGGGGACATGATAAAATGAAGTATTTAGAATAATTTTTAATCCATACTCCTAATGTGGCAGCTAAGGATATGTGGGAAGAGACTAAACAACAGATAACAAATAAACTGAGGAAATAGAAAGCTTATTATATGGATATGGAATAAGATACAATCAGTTAAAATGTTTTTAGTCTCTGTCCCTTTAGTCTTAAAAATATGCCTGACCTGTGTATATCAACCAAAGAAGTTGTGGACAGCAATTAATAAAGAGCTGAAGGACTTTATCTGGGAGAGGAAGATGGCAATAGTCAAGTGAGATAATCTGATTCTTCCAGCAGAGCAGGGCAGATCAGGTTTACCCAATTTGAAGGGGTATTTCAGAGCTACGCAGTTAAGCCTCCTATACATAGCACAAGCAGAAAACTATATTTCAAAAGTGGAAAGGGATGATGATGAAACAAGTGGGAAGCTCAAAAAACAATGGGAGACTGAGATTTTGGATGCAAGCCTTTAAGGAGAATAACAATGATCATACAGAATATTATCCATAAAGTAGCAGAAAGTATTCTAAGAACTAAGCCAACATGGAACTGGAGAAAGGAGATTCTGCTGACAGAGATGACTGTAATTAGGGATACAGACAAAAGGCAACAGTAGGCTGGAATTTATTGGTGAAAACTGGCAAAGGAACCAAGGTATCGGGAGCAAATAACTAGAGACAGAAAGATGATAGAATGGGAAGATGCCAACAATTTGTACTGCAGTTTAGATATTTGCCTTCCTTATCAGAGATTGATATCAGAGTATAGGCAAAAAGAAAGAAATAGGGGGGTCCTAAATGAAAGACCAGCACTGGTCGAATTTTTAGTAGAATCTAGAATATTAGCTGCCATTAAACAAGGAATAATTAGTACAGCATATAAAATATTGCATGATAACTATAAGAATCAATACGAGGTGGTTAGAAAGGACTGGGAAGAGACTGGAGAAGCAATTCACGAAGAAAAAATGGAAGGATATCTGTATTTCTCCCAAATATACAACAACATCTAGAAGATTTAGGATTTCTGCCTGGAAATGTTTGCACAGATATTTTTATACCCCAAATAGACTCCAGAGAATTTTTCCTAAGGCAGACGGCAAATGTTGGAGGTGTGACAGGGAAAAAAAGAGGTAATTGGGAACATGTTTTCAGGGACTGCAGTGAATAGACCGACTACAAGGATTCTCTGCGGGATGCAGTGTTGGAGATGCTGGGTGGGCAGTTTGGTCTGATGAGGACATGAATTTTCTGAGCTATAATGCAGAATCAGAATTGCCTAGGCATGATAAGGTCTTGCTGTGTCTAATAAAGATGTTTGCCAAAAAAGCAATTAGAAAATAGAAAACAAAATTTAAACCAACTATACTAGAAGTAGTGAATATAGTGACAGAGATAAAACACATGGAAATGAGATATTTGGAAAAGGGTAGGATCAAACTACATAGGAAAAAATGGGAACTGTGGGAACAATACATACAAGAGAGGAATAAGGTTGCAAAGGTGGCAGGACTTAAATAAGCTATGTAATGTTTGACTGTAAAGGATTGGGTAGATTATAAATGATGTAGAATGTTTGCAACTGCAGTGTGACAGTATGGTTTGTGATATCAGTTTGCAGAGATAGAACTGATGGACCCACAACCATGGTCACCATACAGATTTCACAAACCATATTCTCACCTCACATTGTGACGGTCATACAGGACTTCTGCAAGAAAAACTGTCAGAAGCTTCAAATGAAAATTTGTGCTCATTAATACAACAGATTTGTGAAAAACAGTATATAGATCAAGAAACTGATCTGTTTGAAAAAAGAAGCATCTAAGGAAGTACGAAAAGAGATAATTGAAAAGTATAAAAAAGAAATATGGACATGGGAAAAAGATATGGTGTAATATTTATGCAAAGGAGAAACCCAAATTAATCAATGTAAAGAAGGCAGCCCCAAAGAAATTTGAAGAGATACATTATGTATATATTTATATATAAAATAAAGGACAAATTGTTATCCCAGGGA
The DNA here is from genome assembly GCF_019279795.1 of Protopterus annectens. Lineage (NCBI taxonomy): Eukaryota > Metazoa > Chordata > Ceratodontiformes > Protopteridae > Protopterus > Protopterus annectens. The sequence continues at coordinate 1,131,445,541 of NC_056728.1, read as the reverse complement.
TAACAATTCAAAGGGGGGATATTCCAGGGTGAGACTCTGTCACAGTTACTATTCTGCCTTGCCCTTAATCCATTAAGCTGTTTACTCAACAGCTTAGGCCATGGCTATAACCTGGCTCCTAGAAAACAACAAAGTGTAAAGGCTTCTCACTTTCTCTGTCAATAATTTAAAAATGTATAACTCATCAGATGAGGAATTGAAAGCACAACTGCAAGTTGTCAAAACTTTTTCAGATGATATAAGAATGTCATTTGGTCTTGATAAATGTGCAAAAGCAACTTTTAAAGCAGGAAAACTGCAACACCAAGAAAACATCAGTTTGGGAAAAGAATGTGAAATAAAAGAACTTGAGCAAGAAGGAGTGTATAAATATTTGGGAATTGATGAAAGATCAACAATAAAACACAAACAAATACGAATAAAACTTAGTAAGGAATACTTCAGAAGACTTAAATTGATCCTGAAAACAGCATGGACATCTAGGAACAAAATTCAAGCTATAAACCAATTTGCTCTTTCTGTCCTAACTTATAGTTTTGGAGTGATTGACTGTCCCCAAAATGTGTTGGACAGAGTAGATAGGAAAAGAAGGATGCTTCATGCTCACCAAATGATTTATAAAAATCAGTGCATACCAAGATAATACATTCCCCATTCCAAAGGAGGGCTGGGCCTCCTTGAAATTGATTATATGTACAGATGTGCAATCATGGGACTCCACACATCTGCTGAACTCACAAGACCCAACTATAGCGAAAGTTTTGAAACATGAGGAGAATAAATCTAAGATGACTTCTCTGCTTAATCTAACAGAAGCTTATCAGCATCAAGCAGGAATGGAAATCAAACCAGAAGTAGATAAAAATCAGGCAGCAACTGAATGTGCCAAAAAACAAAAGAAAGAATATAAGGTGAAGGACCAGATGAGAAGGCAAGAAATGTGGAAAAAGCTTAAATATAGTTGCAAGTATAGATAACATCTGGAAGAGCCTCATGTTAATCAGAAACGAACACAGAGATGGTTAAGGAAAGGCGAATTTAAACCAAGAGATGAAAGGTTAATATAGGCGGCCCAAAATAGTGGGCTGCGTGCACTTTGGTTTATAAAGTCCATTGAAAATGAGGGAGAAACAGACAAATGTAGGTTTTGTAAAACCGAATTGCAAACAGTTGTACCCCTCGTTCCTAGTTGCGACATATTAATGGCAGCAGGTCATTATACTGAAAGGCATAATAAATGTGGCGAGACTGTTGCACAGGGATTGTGGAAACATTATGGTAATGAAGTGACCGAAAAACATTGGAAACAGGAGTCACAAAGCATCATACAAAATGATTAAGTTTATATCACATGGGGTCACCCATTACCAACAGTTCAAAAGACAGATGCTAGAAAACCAGATATAGTGGTACAAGAAAAGAACACAAAAGTATAATTGATAATTGAAACTGCTACACCCAGTGACTAGTGTCTTGCATACAGACAGAGACAAAGTCATAAAATATCAGGATCTTCAGGCAGAAATGAGAGCAATGTGGAAGAAAGATACCCAGACAGTTCCAACCTGTAGTTGGACCAACAGGTCTTATAAAAAAATATTTACAATCGTATTTAGATACGTTACCAATCCATGTAACCCTGCATGAATTGCAGGAGTCATCATTACTGGGCACATTGCAAGTGCTGCTTAGAGTACATATGGCTGACATCAAAGACTGAAACAATACTAATTTCATGAACATTAATCATACTTAGACTTAGGAATGGGGTCCATTCCCATCAAAGTATTAGAAACCCAAAAGATATGGAGAAATTAAAAGACCGAGATCGACTCTGTTATTGTGGGCTATCTCTTCCAGTGCAAACTTGAGTGCAAAAGCGTGTATCATTAGAAAGGTAGATAAACATGGCTCAGCAAACATTTTCACATTACTGTGTACCACAAAAGTTTATCTACATGATAGTGTTGATATTCCTCCAGATATCACTAAATAAATATCCAGTAAAGATCACCAAATCAGCCTAACCTAGCATACAAAATGAAGGTGTGTCTCGAAATCAATGCAATTTTAAACCTGTTTGTATGAAAAGAAAAAATTAGGTCGGGCTGCATGAATGTCTCTGAATCTCAATTTTACTGTCATGCATCTGCAATTTAAAGTACAACTTGCCTATGCTCAACCCTGATAACTCATGGCTGTGAGCTTATGTTGGGGACTTCAAGTATGCAAGTCAAGCTACCTCTTAGCGACAAGTTTTACTACTTGAAGTCACACTGTAACAGATTCACAGGCTATCATTTTGTTCCTAGTGAATGTAACAACTTTCAGTGGAGAGAATGGCAGCTTCTGCTAGTGATCACCAGAAACTGGAAGCATGGAGGGTACAGAAAAGTAAGATAATGCTCAATCTCCTTCACAGTTGTTGAGACCACCAACTGGGCTCCGATGATGGTGTGCTCAGAAAAACTGACGCCTGTTATAGGGAATAGTGCATCTTTATTATGACCCAAAACATAAGAATCCTGAATTATCGCCACGTTTGAGAAGTGGTGGTTATACAACATTACCTCGAACAGTAGTAGGTGTACTGCACACACTGCCTGCTGTAATCCCACAAGCAGCTGTGCTACTCTCTGTTTAAATAAATCAATATATGCACAGGGGACACACACACACAAATCTGCTACCTATCGTTTAACTAAGACAGCATATGTTTGGAGCTGTAATGTATAGCCGTTATTGCTGCATCATACTCAACACATCACAGCTCTCTGAAGTGCTCCCTCTTTTACCATGGGCTGAGCATGACGGTCATGTTGCTTTACCAGGAGGCAGGAGAAGCTCAAGACCCATCATTCAGTAATGCAGCTATGTCCATTTACCTCTATTCAGTCTACTGCCAAGATCATTTATGCTAAACTTCCCATTGCTTCGCCTGACTGAAGGACCACATGCCAGATTTGCTTAGCAAGCAACTCCTCCAAATCCAGCACTTGTTAAGGCTATAGCTGTGAAGCATGACAGTGGCAGTGCCTCTTCGGGGTATCCTGGCTCCTTACTGATACTCAGCCTAGACCCACTACTTGAGGTGGTCTAACCATAGCTGGAGAAGCAGTAAAGGCTGTAGTGGGGAGAACAGTGGGCAGGTAAATGGCTCAGATTGACAGCCTCCTAGAATGGATTGCAGATTCACTCACCCACCTAGCCCCTACCATTAGTCCATCATAGCACACCATGTCCCACAGCTCTGGCTATCCCACGTCATCAGCTAGTAATGGAGCCTTTTATTTCCTTCAAGGCTGTGGTGAAAGACAGTACACTACTGTTACACCCCACCCTAATGCCAGCCATGTGTGCTTACTTCCTCTTGTATTGTCCTGTACCCTGTGAAATGCCTAACTTTCCCTGTCCATTTGTGTACTCCGTCTCTGTCATCCCAAGTCTCCCCACCCCAAGTTATCACCACCCATTTATCTTTACTGTTCTGTGTCTGCCTCTGCAAGCTACCCTACTCTTTCTTACCCTGCTTTGCTTCTTATCTTCTCATTTACCCTTCTCACTGTGTAAAACAAAAATAGGGTCCTATTTGTAGATCAGAGTGCATCTTGAACCTAGACAGTCACTGTAGCTAGATATCATGTGCATATAAGTTACTGAGCACATGCAAGTCTAGTGCCATTTTGTACAGCCAGAGTGAATGCAGGCATGAATGGAGATGCACATCCAGTGTCTTTGAAGTAACAAGCGAGTCAGTTAGCTTATTTTATTTATTTTTATTTATTTTTATTTTACATTTGTTGGCTGCGCTAGTCTAGCTGGATACATGTCCATTTTCAGTAGAGGCCCAGGGAGATAAGCTCCAAGCATTAGTAAATTACAAAAAAAAATTACAATAATTAAAAATGACTAAATACAAAGAGATTAAAAATGTTTTGAGAGAATAAAAATTGTTTCTATGAATAATAGCTCGCAGTCTATGCAAGGTTTAAAATACAACATAAAAGTAAAAATTGTGTCTATGAATAATATCTCACAGTCTATGTAAAGGTTAGAAATACAAATGAGTACAAGAACACTCAGAATTGTAAAGTAATGATTTGTAGGTCAGAGAAAGAAAAAGAGAGAAAAGCAGAAGAAAGAAAAACACAAGGGCTAGAATAAAGTTAGATTCTATTGATTAAAGCTGTAGAGGGGACAAAGGCCAGAAGGAAGGGGTATAGAAAGAAGAGCATGAAGGGGGAAAAAGTAGGATTTAGTCAAGTTTAGAACAGGGACAAAGCCAATGAATTTTCAGATGTTCTTTGAGATGTTTCTTGAAGAGTGATGTGGATGAGAGAGATGAGAGTGTGCTAGGAAGCTTGTTCCAGATTTTACCCACAATGTTAGTAAAAAGTGAGTTCCCAACTTTACTGTTAGATTTAATATTGGAGAGCAATAGCTTATTTGCTGAGCGAAGTGTTGCAAGATTTCTATATGGGGAAATCAGGTTAGAGAGGATTGGGGTATTATTTGGGTGATAAAGAATATTATGTGAGATAACCAGTTGATTATACAGTAGATGGTTTTGTAGTTCTGACCATCCGAGTTGTTTAAGGTTGTGACAGTGGTGGGTTCTGAAGGGGGTGGCAGTGACAAATCTAGCTATGTTATTATAGCTAGTTTCAAGCTTGCTTAGATTGTGTTTTGATAGATTGATGCATATGGCAGAAGCATAGAATAGGGTAGAAATTAGGTGAGTCTGGGCAATGGAGGTTCTAGCTAGTGGTGTGAGGAAGGGTTTGAGCCTAGTTTTTTTTATTGACAGTCTGTAGTGTTGATATGATCATTGTAGCCGAGGTCATCATCTATGGTTATGCCCAGTAGACGTGTGGTAGTGTCAGGGGAAATAGTAGTTCCATTGTTAGAGGTAATTGTGAAGTGGAACTCTGGTGACTTTTGGGTGAGAGCAAAAAGTAACATTTGTTTTTTTAGGGTTTAGGAGGAGGCAATGAGATGTGAACCAATTTTCAACAGTGTTAAATACTGTTTGAGTAAGGGTCTGAAGAGAGATTGATGACTTAGCAGTATAGATTAAAGTAGAATCATCGGCGTATTGTATGCATGTGGCTTGTGGAACAACAGTATTTAGATCATTAATAAAAATGGAAAATAGAAGAGAGCCTAGGATAGAGCCTTGAGGGACTCCAATGTTTACGGGGGGGGGGGGTGTGGAGAGATTACTGTCCCAGAGCACTGCTTATTGTCTATTTTTTAGACAGGATGTAAACCACAGTATTGCTTGTGGGTCAAGAGACTGGGCTTTTAGCACATTGATTAGTAAGTCGTGGTTAACCATATCAAAGGCTTTTGATAGGTCAATGAATAGTGCAGAAGATAGAAAGTTATTATTTCGATTCTTGTTTATACAGTCAGAAAAAGACAGAAGGGCGGTAGTTGTACTATGAAAGGGCCTAAAGCTGTGCCGACAGTTGGCAAATAAATTATTGTGGAGCAGGTGTTGAAGTAGTTGATGGTGAATACATTTTTCCATTATTTTGGCCAATGGAGAGAGTAATGCAATTGGTCGGAAGTTGGAGATATCAGTGGATTTGCCTCTTTTATGTAAGGGGATTATATGGGAGACTTTCCATATGGACGGGATGTTATCTTCTATGATTGTTCAGTTTATAAGGTTGGATATGGGATATGCTATGACTTATGAAGCTATTTGAAGGTATTCTGCTGGCAGGTGGTCGGCAGAAGGGGTGCAAGGTTTGAGTTTTTGAAGGAGTTTGCAGATAAAGGATGTTGGCACAGGTTGTATATAGAAGGAAGGCACTGAACTGTTTGTGTTTTGTAAAGTGCTGTGGGAAATGGGAGATATTGTCTTTGCAAGAGTTTGTATAGTTTCTGTGAAGTAATTATTAAAGGCATCCACTATTTGCAAAGGGTTATTATGGGGAACTAAAGATGGGGCTGGAGTTTTGGTATGTCCTGTTTGGAGAAGTTTATTAATGCCTGACCAAAACTTTTGAGGGTTTTTTGGGTGTGATTGTTGAAGGTGGAAATAATAGTTTGTAGTAGTAATAATAGTTATGTAATTCAAAGTACACGTCCCAGTTACAATTCCTGATGTGTTTATGTACAATAAATCTCTTGAACCTATCACAATGCTTTAGCATCTTTCTAAATACACGAGCCAAGTGACATGGTGTCAGAAGTGGGATCCGAAGTTGAAGCTGCTTACAAACCATGAGCCACGAAGTTAGAAGTGGAGAAGCATACAGCAGTGAACTCAAACAGGTCAGTGGTTATTCAAAGGTACTTAAACTCATTTAAATGATTTTTCAATCACAGAATAAGTGGCAAAGCATTCAAAACAATTACTGAAATAGACAAAATGTCTGAAATAGTGACATTATGATAAAAGTATTCAAAATAATTACAGCAGTGTTCAAAATCATTTCCAAAGCGTTAAAAATGTACGGAAAAACGAAAATGACCGAATATCTTTGCAATGTACTAACTTTTCTTATTAGCTAGCGCTATTCAAAGTATCTGATGTGTCCAGAATATTTACAGTTTGCAGTGTTAAAATGAAGCCATTTCAAATTGTTGTGTTTTGGGGCATAATTACAAGTATCTGGTCTATGCTTACATTTAAACAAACTTTGTTATGGCATAGGGATTTCATAGACCTGGACCGCTAGTGTTTTATAACAATATTGCAGAAAACTGGAGTGTGTGTGAGCAAGAATATAATACTTTCATACAGGCTGCATTTTGTGATAAAGACTCGCATACAAAAGCATTCATACTTTTTAATATAGCTGGCTTCGAAGCCATTGACAGGGAATGTTCATTTGTGTATGCACCTGCTGTATATGCAGGGGAGGGGGAAAATCCACCATATTGTGATACAGGCTGAAATAGGTTCATAGGTAGGTACTAGGCTATTGGGCCTATATAAGCATAGCCAAAAAGGTACCCTGGCTTTCGCCACCCAAGAAAATTATTTTCCTGTGCCTCGGTCAAGCAGAGCTACAGAAGTGATCCAAGGGGTTGCATTTCTTATTTCCCATCCAATCATCAAGATTTTTCTTGAAGAGTGTCAATGAGGAGTCTGTTTGACATAGGCAGGCAGTCTGTTCCAGAGTATGGAAAGTCTCTGGAACAGGAATCTATCCCTCCAGCATGTTCTGTTTATTCTGGTGACAAGGTTTAGGTCCCTAAAGCATCTAGCTTGGAGGGATTGGGATTTCTTTATGTGGAGCATGTCCAACAGCTCTGGGTTTGACATAGCTTTGTATGTTAGGCAGAGATGGTCTCTGAGTAGGTGATATGCAACGGAGTAAAGCTGGAGTTTTTTGAGACTGTCTGCGTACAGCATCTGTTTGAGGCCAGTAATCCTCTTTGTGAGGTATTTCTGCGGCCTTTCCAATTGTTGTAGATGTCTTGTGACGTACATACCAAAAGGGGCATTGTAACTCTATAATGGGTCTAATGAGTGATGAGTAGAGGGGAACAATGACCTCTTTTTTTCTGGATGAGAAACCTTTTGTGATGAGGTGTGCCACTTAGGATTTCCTGACTACTGTGGCGACGTGATTATCAAAGGAGAGAGACTACTGTCCACCTGTGTCCCAAGGTCTCATCACACTTTCAGTGTTAAGTAGACTACCGCCTATGTGGTAGTTCATGGGTACAGAGTTTTTACCAAAGGGGATGACAATGTACTTTTTGGCACTGAGCTTGAGGCCATGGCTTTAACACCAGGCATCTGTCTCAGTGAGGCCCTTTTGTAGGATGTCTACATTGTTAGGAGTTTTGATTATGGCTCCTAGTTTGCAGTCATCTGCGAACTTAGTTAGCCAAAGACCTTCTGTGTTAGCCTATACTTCAGAGAAGTAGAAACCAAACAGGAGAGGACCCAGGACTGAACCCTGTGGTACTCCACTTGCTACTGGTCTGAAGTCGGATTTGGAGTCTGCTACTTTCACAGTGTGAAACCCATCTTGTGACATAGGGATTTATACCTAGTTTATTGAATTTATCTAGAATTCCAGAGTGGGGGATGGTGTTGAAAGCCTTGGCGAGATCTAGATAGGCTGTGTGAACCACCTTACCCTCACCTATGGCTTTGGTGACTCCTTCAAAGTCTATCAGGTTTAGGAGACATGATCTGCCTTTTACAAACCTGAACTGTGTGGGGTCCAGAGTGTGGAGATTACCAATGTCTGTTTATGAGTTCTATGATGATACGTTCCATGGCCTTGCAGACTAGGCTCATCAGGGTCTGTCGTGGCTCCCCCTTTGTGGAGTGGGATAACTGCCGCAGTGCGCCATTCAATGGGCACAAAGCCTGAGGTGAGGCTATGACTGAACATGGTACTTAGGTGGGGTGCCAGTTCATTCTGTAGTTTGTGTAGAATGCAGCCTGGGATGTTGTCAGGTCCCATGGATGCTGTGTTCATGGCTTTGGAGAGTGAGGTTTTTACCTGTGCAACCATGATTACAGGAACTTTGCTTTCTTCTGGTATAGAGATGGGCCCTTTAGGGGGTGAGAATGGGGTAAAGTTAGCACTTAAGTTAGCACTTAACCTATCTGCCAGGATGCTGTCAATATCAGTTGGTTCTGTATATTTAGTGCCATTATGCTGTAACTCAGAGCAGATCTGAGTGTTGCCATTGAGATTCTTGACATAGCTATAAAATGATTTGTGGTTGTCTTTAGAATCAGTGGCGATTTTGTTTTCATAACTAGCTTTGGAGGATTTTATGAGGGATCTTAGCTTCTTACTGAGGCTGACCAGGGAGTTCTTCCAATCATGGGATTTTACTCTTTTTTGCAACAGTTTCTTTCTTCTGTTGTAGAGTTTATGGCAGAAGACCCACCAGATTGGCTTCCTTTTTTTGGAGAATAGCATCTTGGTTCTGTTAGGAATAGCACAATCCATGCACTTGTGTAAGTGCTTATAAAGTGTATTTGTGTAGGATTCAGCAGTCATACCTCTATCATCCATCTGCATGGGTGTCGTGAAGTTTGCCACTTCTGTCTTAAGAAGCTTGAAGTTGGCTTTGGAGAAATTTTTTATAGTTGTTTCCCTAATGGGGGCTGGGGCAGGATGTGGATGTCTAAGGTGATTAGCTTGTGGTCGGATCTGACCAATGAGGAATTGACCTCTGGTGTGGAACACCAGTTGCCCATGTTGGTAATGATCAGTTCTAGGATACTGCTGCCCCTGGTGGAGGTGTGGATAAGTTGAGCCAAGGTGTTGGAAATTTATGAATTCCAGAAAACGTTGAGCAAAAGAGTTGGTACATGAGTAGTTTTCCCAGTTAATAGTGGGGTAGTTGAAATCACCCATTACTAGGGTGTTGGGTTGTACCCTAATATTTTCTAGTGTATCAAGAAAAGAGGAGTGGGAATCCTGGGGCATGGAGGGGGGTCTATAACAAGCTACAATTTGAACTGCGGTCTTGCCCAGAGTTAGTTGCACTTGGATAATCTCAGATGCATTATGCTGAGCAGCTAGCTTGGAGGTGTGGACATCCTTAATGAATATGGACACACCTCCACCTTTAGTGTTTCGGTCTGGGTTAGGTGGCTGAAAGGTGTGGTATGAATTATACCCTGGTAATGCAGGGGTGCTCTCTGGAGCTTTGAACCAGGTCTCTGTCATTGCACAGATGTCGATGTTCTCCATTTTAAGGAGCGACTCGAGTGAGCGCATTTTGAGGTTTAGACTTCTAGCACTGAGTAGCATTACCCTCAGATTTTGCTTGCTTGTACTTGTTACGGTGGCAAATTTGTCTTTTGAACCTTGCCTAAAATAGGCACTATAGGGGTGGCAAAATCCCGAGTGTTTAAAGGTAAATTTTAAGAAATGTGTAACCCTGAAATGATTACTACAATGGAAAGGCACACATTTTACACAAGAAATCAAAAGCTTGATAAAACTGTAGCAGCATATATTACTGACTTGAGAAATAAAGCTAAAACTTGCAGATCTGTTGATCTACGAGATAAGTTGATAAAACAAAGGTTTGTGTGTGGTCTTAATGATGATGCAGTGAGAAAGATTTTGCTTCGAGATAGTGAATTAACATTGAGCAAAGCCACAGATACTTGTCAGATACACGAGATTACAAAAAAGTACATGAATATGCTTATAAATGAGAAAAGCATGCATACAGTATCTACCAGTGAGAATGCTGACAGTGTGCAACATGAGGTTGGGTGCAAACGGAAATTTAAACTGAAGAGTGCTATACCAAACCTTATTAACTGTCATAATTGTGGAAGCAGTCATGAAGATAAATGACAGAAGTACTTCGCTTTTGGTCAGCAATGCCACAAATGTAAAAAGTGGAATCATTTCAAAAGGCTTTGCAAATCTAAGGTGCCACATTCTTTTATTAAAAGAGAGTATCCAAAGAAGCAAGTAGCTCAGGAAGAGTTCCAAGATGGTGGATATCCTATGAACACCTTTTTGTTATGGCTCCATAAGAATTCATAACTTAATACAACTCTACATAGATATAGCATAGATAAAGAAAAGAGCTCCGATTTAAACTTACTGAAGTACTAATTTCGAATGGAGAAAGAGGAAAAGCCAAAAGCGATCAGATCATCTTAATAAAACCTCCAGAGGATCTACCACATGGAGGGAGAGAAGGAAAGGCCAAGACAACTCTGCTAAGATGTCAAATGACAAGGAAATTGAAATAATGGATGCACAAACATCTAAAATTAAATACTCAGCTGTTGCAACGCCTGAAAAAGAATATATAATTGAACATATAATTAAAAGACCAAAACCTGTTAAACTGCAAAAAAATGCAAAAAACATTTCTAAACCAGGATCAGAACCACCTGGCCTAGAAGACTAGAAATCTGCACTACAACCTTTACAACTAGTAAGCTAAAACTTTTCTGCCCAAATATCAGGCTTTGAAAACATATTAAAACAAATTGTCTTTAGATTGGAGAAAACAGAAGCTAAAGTAATGGAAAATATAATAAAAATCGACCAAGTCCAGAAAGATGAGAAAATAACCGCCAAATGTATCCAAGAAACAAAAAAAAAATCGATTTGGAGGGAAAGAGCAGAAGAAACATATTAATCAGAGGAATCCCAGAATAATATGAGCAAGCAAACCTGATGGAGATAATGCAAATAATTCTGGGACAACTTTTGAAAATCCCTGCAGGAGTTAACATGGTGATCGAAAGAGCACACTGTGCGATCTGACTAACCCAAGTACTGAACAAACCAAGACAAGTCTATGTAAAACTATTAAATTACTAGGACGCTACAAATATCCTAACAGCAGCAAAAAAGAAAAAGAATATTATCTGGAATGGGAATAAAAGATCATTCACACAAAACCTACCCATCCAAATAAAACATAACCGACAGTAGCTTTCATCTTTCTGTGCTTACTTAATCTCCAAAAGGATAAAATTTCATATATGCTATCCAAATTCTTTGCCATTTCAACACAAAGACATTAAATATGCAGTAGATTCAGTGGACAAAGCTAAATGTGCTTTTATTAAAGCATTTAGCAAACTGCAGGAAACCAATGTTTAACATGTTAGAAAAACACAGTAAATCAAATAAACCATGTTAAGTGATGTTTAAGTTTCAGTTTACTGCATTCACACAATTAGAAGTTGTTAAATAGGTTACCCATGCACTGCCAATTCTCTTATGTTTGTGATGGAACTTACAATCAAGGAATATGGTGAACTAGGAATATTCCAAATGAACCTTGTTCCGAAATACAGACACTACTCAGCAGAACACTCCTTTCCCTTCCGCTTCCTGTTTCCCATCCTACTAATAATGGGTTTGCAGATAGGACAAATGAAGATAAATGAGTTTGCAAACATCAGAAAACAAGCAAAATGAAGATGGCGATCTAGACAAATATGACTAGGAACACAAAGGTAAAGGAAGACTGAGATGGTGGGTAGGGGGTGGCAGTGAAGAGAGAGGAATCAGAAAACCAAATTGAAATACATATGGAACTGCACAAGAAAACAAAGAAGCTAATGTTACTATAGATAAATGAATGTAGATGTGTTTTTTTTAAGGATACACCATTTGTTACTGTTTAAGGACAAAATTATTAATCTAGCATTTATTTTATGAACACGTCGGCCTTCTTATTGGGGGAATGGCAAGACTAGTTTGGAAGACTTGTAGTTAACTTGTGACTAGATTACAGATGATCAGAACTTATTAAACTTTCTGCTGGTGTTGCTTTCTTTACAATATGCCACTAGTTACAGCAGTTTGCTGCTATAGCTAGTTTCCAGAAGGAATACACTGATGTCTTTCCAGGCTTGAATCTTCTAGGTTTTACTAAGAATTGCTGAAGTTTTTTTTGACTTGTAGTTGCTGATCACTGAGGAATATGTAAAACAGGGGAAAATCTGCATTTTATCATCAGTGACTGAATAGCAAGCAAGATCCAAGTATGTTTGTTTGAGCCAACAGAAACCATCACTTTTTGTAATTTGAATTTTTAGACAAATAGAGCTTCTCTCTCTACCTTCCTTGATAGAACTAACCACAATGGATAATTGAAACAGCAACATTTTTTTAAAGGAAGTCTTGCAAAACAAAATACTACTCAACCAAAATTTGCCTCTTAAATTTTAGTTGGCATACTAATACATTTCTCTTTCATATTGCTGAATAACAGTGTAGCGTATAAAGCATAAACCATATGGGAGTGTGTACTTCCACTTGAAATGGGAAAGATTCTAGATTATACCGCTATGGAAATATAGCAACTCTGAACAAATATCCCACTTGTTTGAGTACTGGTAAAATGATGGAAATAATAAATTACACTTCAGAAAACTTTCAAAAGAAACTAAACAAATATTCAAAACCTATCCTGTGACTTAACAATATATAAATGCTTGGTTAGTAACTTAGAGAGTTTTTATATGATGGAAAACATCCCACAAGGGAATCACGGTATTACAGAAATTACATACATATATATATATATATATATATATATATATATAGTTCCCTATCAGAAGCCTGAAACACTATAAGCCTGAAAATCAAAATCCTGAAACCAAAAGCCTGAAAATTCAAAATCCCGAAAACCCAAAATCCTGAAACTCAAAATCCTGAAAACACAAATAATGCTAATATGTCACTATAAAGACACTAATATCTACCAACTGACCCTGACCCTAACCCTAAGGTCCGTCACTATCGCACACTCACCTGACCCGCGCCCTAAGCCTAACTCACTTAAACCGCCCCTAACCGCAATATTTGTCACTATTGCATACATGCCTAACCTGCGCCCTAACCCTAACTCACTTAAACCGCCCCTAACCCTAACATAAAACCAACCGCACACTTACCTGAACCCAACACATGACCTAACACCACAGGGCTAACAATAGCAAAGCCACAATGACGTCAGTATGTCCATTTTGTGTTTTCAGGATTTTGGGTTTTCGGGATTTTGAATTTTCAGGCTTTTGGTTTCAGGATTTTGATTTTCAGGCTTATAGTGTTTCAGGCTTCTGATAGGGAACCATATATATATATATATATATATATATATATATATATATATATATATATATATATATAAATTCTAAACATGCAGTAAGATCGGTTTAATATTTTGAATAAATAAGCTATATCTAAATATACAGACTATTAATAAGACTACGACTAACAGACAAATCCAAAGTAAACCTTGTAGTTTTTTTCTTTTTTTAACTTCAGAAAGCAGCCATAGCATAGACCTACGTGTGTAAGGAAGGATAGGTTAGCCTTAGGGTACCTAATGTTTCTAGTTTATAAAACAGAATTTTAAAGAATCAAAATACAGAGGTATTAGGAATTGTAAAAGCAACTTTCAACAGCATGTTAAAAAACTTCTTTGTTGAAATTTTTCTTTTTCTTCCTGGCCAAGTAGGTTACAGTTAGGCACAGAATAAGGGCTGGAAGACTCAAGTGCTATAAATACAAATGCCGAACCTTTTAAACAAAAAAAATCTCTTAAACACAAGGGGATATCTCTAAACCAAATAAATAATGAGAAAAACCAAGGAAATAAGGAAAATAAATGTGGATAACTGAGTCATAGAATGTTAAAGGGATACAAGAAATCAAAAGGAAGTTACTGTTACACAGTATGTAAATCAAAAGCAGAGGTAACATTCATACAGGAAACCCACATGCTAGCGGAGAAATGGTCACAAGACAAAGAAAGAAAATGGATAAAAAATAAAAAATATTGCATCAGGAAATAAAACCAACAGTAAGGGGGTGGCAAGTGTAGTTAAAACCCTGTTTAAAGAAACAGTTATACAATATGATTCAGATGTAGATGGAAGGTGGTGTTATTTTACTACTCAAAAACCTATCCAAGATAAACCAACCTTATTTTTTTGAATGTATATGGTCCGTGTGTAAAACAACAAGAATTTATTATGACAATATATATAATATATTAACCCTTTTCCCAAATCACTATTACATCACAGGGGAGGACTGGAATACATTATGTGATCCCATGACAGATAGAACTAGTAAGTGCACAACATACAATACCCGGGCTACTGTAGCAATTTTAGATCTTAAAACAGATTCAAAACAGTATGGGTCAAATAAATCAAAATCTAACAACTCACCTATAAGTAAATTCACATACTACTCAGTGCTATAAATCATGGTCCAGATTAGACTTCTTTTTAATTTCTGGGTTTCTCTTATGGGTAAAGATCAATTATAATATAGGACCCAAATTTTTCTCAGACCACTCCAAATTAACATTGAACTTAAGTTGGCCCAACCATGTTAATTTGAAAATAAAAAAATATAATTGGATGTTAAACATGAACCTACTTAAGGATGTCATACAAGATATTAATAATATACTAGATGAACTTGTAAACAATATTGCTATATCACATATCCCTTATGATATTCAGTGGGCAGCAATGAAATCTCAGGTTAGAAAATTTTTGATTAAAAAAAGAAACATACTATAAAAAGGTATATAATAGAAAAGAGTTAAAAATAAACGGAAAATTGAAACAAAAAGAATTATCTAATAACTTTAATCTATCTTTAGAGGAACAATTAAATAACTTCAGAAAAGAAGTATACCTATCACATGCAGAACAATATTCCTTAACAGTACTGAGATAATTAGCAAAAGATCTGAATGGACAAAAGTTCCATCAAAAACACTAGCGAGACTAATAAATATAAATAAAAGTACTCCATCTATGTCAGAAAAAATATATCAAGGTAATTGCTACTATAAAAATTAAGACATTATTAAGCTCTTGGTTTATTCAACAGTTTGGTCAACAAGAACAATCACAGAATGTGACAACTAAAAATAATCCAGAATCAGAAAGATTTTCTAGAAACACCTCTTACCCAACAGGAAATTCTACTAATAATAAACAATCTCAAAACAGGTAAAGCTCCCAGTCTAGATAGTTACATGATTGAATTTTATAAAACCTTTGCACAAAAAATATCAAAAATCTTATTGTCAGTATACAATTTTATAATCAGTAATGATATCACAGATCTAAAATGATCTTCATACCAAAAAAAGGTCAGATAATAAAGATCTGTGGACTTACAGGTAAATTTCTTTAATTAATTTAGACATTAAAATTCTAGTAGCAGTACTGGCGAACAGATTAAAAAATATATTACCAAGTATATCATCATCAGGTCAGTCAGGGTTTATGCAAAACAGGCAAACTAGGGATAATACTTTAACATTAGACACAATGATCTTGTTGTCAAAGCAGTACAAGTGCCCAATAAATACATTAGCTATAGATGCGTGCAAAGCCTTTGACATACATTATATATATATATATATATATATATATATATATATATATATATATATATATATATAAAACCCCTTTTCTTACTTGTAATACAAAAAACATACCACTGCATCCCTTAATGAACACTAAAATAGAAGTTATGTTCTTACCATAACGTTCCATGTTAGTTGTCTTCTTCTCGCCTTCTTCTTGCTGGATGGGTTCGGAGCCGACCTCGGCTCCGACTCGGCCACTCTAAAGCTCGAGAGTTGGTTCCACCGGCTCGAGGCTCCCCTTATATCCCACAATGCTAGGCGAGAGTTACCTCAGATCTCGTTTGTAAGCTAACCCCAGCTTATAATAACAGAATAACTGTAAAAAGAATCCACCTCTAACAACAGGAAAAAGAAGGGTGACCTATATCCTGAACCAGGAAATATGCATAATAGCATATGTCTAAGAAAGAGGTGGTAGAAAGAGAGGTCACAATCACAACTCCTCTAGGTCTGTCCAGGCCAGGGGGAAGGAGGGTGGGACGCAAGAAGGCGAGAAGAAGACAACTAACATGGAACGTTATGGTAAGAACATAACTTCTATATGTTAAGTTGTCTATCTCGCCTTCATTCTTGCTGGATGGGACCGCGTCCCTAGCACCTTGTCCTGGGTGGCCTAACGGAACAGACTCCTGAGAAAAGTGGAACCAAAGTTAGCTCTATGCCTAGAAGCTAAATCCAACTTATAATGAGAAATGAAAGTGTGAGGAGTAGCCCAAGTAGCCGCTGCACAAATGGTGTCAATAGGCAGTCTGTCTTGGAAGGCTAAAGAAGTAGCCAAAGCTCTGGTTGAATGAGCCTTAGGTTTGTTAGGCAGCTTTTGATGTCTAATCTCATACACAAGGGAAATCAATGATGTTAGCCATCTGGATAATGATACCTTTGAAACTGAAAGTCCCTTTCTGCTCTCCGCATAGGAGACAAACAGTTGATCAGATTTTCTGAACTGTTTAGTTCTATCCAAGTAGTACCTCAATTGACGGTGAACATCCAGGCAGTGTAATTTTTGTTCAGACCTGTTGGAGTATTCTGGAAAAAAGACTGGTAGATCAATGCTTTGATTCAGATTTGATGTTGAAACCACTTTAGGCAAAAAGGACGGGTTAGTTCGTAAGGATACTCTGTCCTTATGAAACAAAAGATAAGGAGGACGACAGCTGAGTGCTTGAAGCTCTGAAACTCTTCTAGCTGATGTAATAGCTACTAGAAAAAGAGTTTTCCATGATAATAATTTTAAAGAACAGGAGACTGCAGGTTCGAAAGGGGGAAGAATCAAAGAAGCAAGAACTAAATTTAGGTCCCAAGGAGAAGGAGGATTTCTTACAGGAGGTCTGAGAAGAAAAATTCCTTTCAAAAAGGCTTTGCAGAGTTTGTGGGACATTAGGGCAGATTCAGAAATACCCACATGAAAATTAGAAATAGCTGCCAATTGAACTTTAAGTGTAGAGGGAGATGAACCTGCATGGAATAGTTCAGCTAGAAAATCAAGGACTAGTTGGATGGAAGCAGTGAAAGGATCTATGTCCTTTCCTTGAGCCCAATATGTGAAGCGTTTCCACTTACTCAAATAAATCTTTCGAGTGGAAGATTTATGGGAAGCTATCAATATATCTCTAACAGACTGAGATAATTGAGGAAGCCTGGCTACGGTTGGAACTGGAGGAACCAAGCAGTGAGGTTCAGAGAGGGGAGGGAGCGATGAAACTGACCCGACTGATGGATCAAAAGATCTGGAACTAGGTCCAGACTCCACGGTCGCTCCAAGAGAAAATGGTGTAGAAAAGGGAACCAGACTTGTCGAGGCCAGTAAGGAGCAATGAGGATCAATGAGGCCTTCTGAGCGATAGCTTTCTGTATTACTTGAGAGATCAGTGGGAAAGGAGGAAATGCATACAGAAGTCCCCGGGGCCAAACTTGGACTAGAGCGTCTCTGCTGGGTTGGCCTGGTAAAGGGAATAGAGTGAAATATTCTCTGCACTTGCTGTTTTGGGGAGTAGCAAAAAGGTCGCAGCAAGGCTGACCCCACTTGAGAAAAATTTCTCTCACTACAGAGTCTTTCAGAGACCACTCGTGAGGCATGAGTATAGCTCTGCTCAACTTGTCCGCAATATGATTGGACTTCCGGGGATGTGCGTTGCTATCAGAAAACGCTGAGAAGAAATCGCCCATTGCCACAGTCTGAGTGCTTCTCGACACAGGGGGTATGATCTGGTTCCGCCTTGTTTGTTGATATACCACACTACAGACATATTGTCTGTCTGGATTGCAATTGTTCCCAAGGGAAGAGAGTCTTGAAGGGCTTGCAACGCTAAAAGCACTGCTCTCATCTCCAGAACATTTATGTGCAAGTGGCATTCGTTTGGTTGCCATGTGCCCTGGACTGTCCTGCCCTGATAATGCCCCCCCCCACCCGATCAGGGAGGCATCCGTTGTCAGAGTAGCAACCGGAGGAGGTGGAACAAAGGGTCTTCCCGACAGAAGCTGGGGGGAAGACATCCACCACATGAGATGCTTTTTGCACGCTTGTGTGATCATAATGGTGTGAGACATTGGAAGTTCCTGGTACGACCATTGAGTAAAAAGCATCCACTGAAGAATCCGCATGTGGTATCTGGCTAATGGAAGCAGAGGTATGGCAGCTGCCATAATTCCCAACACCTTTAGAACTAACCTGGCTTTGATTCTGTTGTTGTTTAGAAGAAGTGATACCAGTTTGTGAATGTCTGATATTCTCTGATTTGTTAGCCTTGCAGACATGTTTATTGTATCAAGATGTGCGCCTATGTAGGTAATAGTACGACAAGGTGACAAAACAGACTTTTCGCAATTTATTGAAATACCCAGGTTTTGACAAACGCGAAAAGTGTAATCTCTGGCCATCAGAAGGAGATGCTTGGTGGGAGCTGTGAGGAGCCAGTCGTCCAAATATGGAAACACCTGGAATCCTTGTCGTCTCAGGTGAGAAGCTACCACTGCCATGCATTTGGTAAACACCCGGGGGGTAGTGGTGAGACCAAAGGGCAGGGCCCTGAACTGAAAATGACTGGTTCCCAGCCTGAAGCGGAGGAATCTTCTGGAGCGTCTGTTCATCTTTATGTGATAGTACGCATCCCGAAGGTCTATAGAGCACATCCAGTTTCCTTTGCCCAAAAGGGGAAGGATGGATTGCAGCGTGACCATCCGAAATCTTGTTTTCTTGACTGATTTGTTCAAGACACTGAGATCCAAAATTGGTCTCCAGTCCCCTGTTTTCTTTGGAACTAAAAAGAACCTTGAGTAGATTCCGGATCCTTGTTGGTCTGCTGGAACTGGCTGAATCGCTCTTTTTGCAAGCAGTTTTGAAATCTCCAAAGCTGCTATATCCCTTTGAGCGGGTGGAACATCTGGAAGGGATTTTTTTGACTGATTTGGAAAGCGAAGAAAGGGGATAGAATAGCCTTCGGAAATGATGGACTGTACCCATTTGTCTTGAGTCAGGGATAGCCAGGCTTCTGGGTACAGTGACAATCTTCCCCCGACTGCCTCCGAAGATGGGCAGTCGGGCAACACCTCAGGGATGCTGAAAGGGCTTGTCAGAGAAGGTTTCCCGATTGCCCTGGTTCTGCGGACCCCCCCTGCCCCTAGGGCGACGTCTACCATTGTTATTCCCGCCTCTGCCTCTGGCGGGAAAACGACTCTGTGCGTCAGGCGAAGTCCCTTGAGATTGTTTACGGAACCACATCTTTCCCCCCTTCTGGCCTTTGGGGTAAGGCCTAGAAGGAGTAGAAAAACGGACTCCGACGGCAGAAAGGGTCTTGCCATCAGCCTCGCACCTAGTCAAGGTTTCTTTCACTTGAGGACCAAAGAGGGATGATCCATCGAACGGGGAGTTTGTGAAAGACGTCTTGAAGGGGTCCGCAAAATTGCATAGCCGCATCCAGGCATGCCTACGCAAGGCCACACCTGTCCCTGCGGCTCTGCTCGCTCCATCAGCCGCGTAAGAAAGAAGGCGCATGGAGGAGTTGGTTATGGAATTAAGGGTAGCCAGCTGCGTGTTCATTTTATCTTGGAACTCCGCAGCTGTAGGGTCCTTTAACATTTCACTCGCTTCCTTGATCAAGTCCCTTTGAAGACGAGTAAAATGGCAGAGGTAGTTCAGCGAACGCATGGTAAATGTCGCTGACGAGAACATCCGCTTCCCGTACCTATCCATGGACCTAGATTCTTTGTTAGGTGGATGGACAGGTACTGAAGGATCCGCTAGCTCCTTCTTAGTGGCAGCAGCTACCACCATAGCATCTACAGAAACTCCTTTCGTTAAAAACTGCTTGTCTGCTGGAGCTGTGATGAACTTGGAGGGTCTCCTGGGAGTGGGGTCCACTGAATCAGGAGCCGTCCATGCCTTCTTAGCAACCACCTGCATGAGGGGGTCGAAGGGGGGGACACCCAGGAGGTGGAAGGACGAGAGCCAAACGCCTCAAGATACACAGATTCGTCCTCCGAAGGGTTTAGGGCTGGCCAATTTCCCCTCTGTTTCAGGATCTCCAGAATGTCCGCAAATGAGACATCTTCAGAAGGGGAACGGGGGGAACCCTCAGAATCATCCAAATCTGTGTCTGACGTGATGGACTCAGGTGAGTCAATGTGTTTCCTCTTACACTTCCTCTTCCGAGGGGGCTCTTCTGCCAAATCAGGAGAGGCCTCGGAAGAGGATGAAATCCCCACTGGGGGTTCCTGAGGAGCCGGCTCTCTGCGGTCCGGGATGAGGGAGTGAGTCGACTTAGCCTGAGGCACCATAGAGGGAGGGGCGGACGGAGCCGACTGTGGAGTAGAGCCAGGCTCTAACACACTCCGCATGACCTCGAATGCACCCCTGTCAGGCAGAGCCAGAGGTCCCCGCTCCGAAAAGCTAAGAACCTCTCTCGGCACCGACAGTGATGGCTCCGAGGCCGATGTCGGAGCCGAACTCACCAGCGCCGAAGCACCGAGAGGGAGAGGGGGGTCGGACAAGGGTCCGATGCCACTCACCCCCTCGGAGCCGACGAGGGAAGTCCGGCGCCGAGATTCTTCAAAGGAAGAAAACGGAGCCGACGACGGAGCCGAAGACAATTGTATCGGCTCCGACGCTATCACAGTCTCGGTTCCGACGCGACCCGGCTCCGAGCTCAAAGGAGTCGAAGGAGGAATATATTGCTGGACCGGGGCAGGCATCGACTGATGAGTCGGGCTCTGAAGCATCTGGGCCAGTGCCTCGGACTTAAGAAGTCGACTCACTACCCTCTGAAGGTCATGATCCGACAGCCTCGATGACCTAGAGGAGTGAGATCTATGGCTCCGTTCAGACAGCAGGGGAGATCCTGGAGCCGAATGAACAGAGCCAAGAGATGGTGACCTTGACCTCTTTCTAGTTGTCGGCTCCGAAGGTTTGGTCGGAGCCGACACGGGAAGATCAATTACCTCGGCTCCGGCCGGAGCCGAGGGAGCCACAGAAACTGTGGACTGAGACTTATCGGCTCCAGCCGGAGCCGATAAAGGCAGAGGTTGAGAAACCTTAGGTCTCGGCTCAGAAGTCGGAGCCGAGGACCTAGATGCCTTAGAGGGCTTCCCTGAAGATACAGATAGGGAATCCTCAGGCTTTAGTAAGCCTCTTAGTATTAATTTATTTTTTCTTTCCTGCAGGACCCTGGGGCTGAAGGCATGGCAGACAGCACAGGAGTCCTGCAGGTGCAAAGGCCCCAGACAGTAGACACAAGAAGTGTGAGCGTCTGTCAGAGACATTTTCTGACAGCACGCATCACACTTCTTGAATCCGGAGACCTTTGCTTCTTTTGACATTTTGTCTGAACAGGTGTACACAAAACACGCACACAAACACACAAGTTATACCCTGTCAGATTACTACAAAAAAAGGGTAAAGGTAGAACTAGTAATTTAAATTACAATAAACTACAAAAAACACACACACTCCACTAGGGGAGGGAAGGCCTATAGGCCCAAGGGAAGAACCAAAGGTTCTTGGGGAAAAGAAACGGAAAATTTTTTTGGGAAGGGTGTAAAAGTTTCTAATCTACTTTAAACTAAGAGAAAAAGTTAAATTAAGGGGAATTTGAAGACTAATTTCACAAGAAATTTAGTACTCACCAGGAACCGGTAGAAACAACCAACCTCGAAGCTGCAGCGGCAAACGAGATCTGAGGTAACTCTCGCCTAGCATTGTGGGATATAAGGGGAGCCTCGAGCCGGTGGAACCAACTCTCGAGCTTTAGAGTGGCCGAGTCGGAGCCGAGGTCAGCTCCGAACCCATCCAGCAAGAATGAAGGCGAGATAGACAACTTAACATATAGCATTAACAGCCTTTGCAGATGATTTAAATATATACTACATACTTCCAAATAGGGACCTAAACAAAATTTTAAACTCATGTTCTTGGAAGCCTCCAATTATAAAATAATTCCAACAAAATCTTCAATTTTCCCTCTAAACTCAGAAGTTCATATAATTTCCTATTTTCCAAGATCAGAAATGAAAGTACATTACTCCCTAAAATATCTGGGGATTTCTTTTCAACAAGACCAAAGGCTTTTTATCCAAAGTAATTTACTAAAGCTGATGTCAAATATTGAACATATTTCAAGATGGGAAGCGATAGTACTCGCTTTCCTCCTAAAAGAATCAATTAAAATTAATATTCTTCCAAGAATACTATTCCTTTTCAATGCATCAAATGTGATGGCACATAATTTCTTTTAAAAAACAAGTTATTTTAGCTAAGTTCGTATGGTACCCAAAATCGGTCAGAATCAGAAACTGATACATCTGAAAGAAAATGGAGAACTGGGACTACCAGATCTAAATTTTTACTATAATATAATTTGTTCAAACAGTATTATTGAAATCTCAAACTGATTCAAAAAAAAAAAAAAAAAAAAAAAAACTGGGTCCCACTACGGATTAAATTATGTTATGTCTATGTTAAAACTTGTAAATTTAATCCTAAAGCCCTCCTTTTTCTTAACAAATATTTCAATAATATTAAAATACATAACCTGTTAAAACACAAAATAATGAGACTAAACAAAATTATGTAATCACTAAACCTTCTTAGGTTCGTTCTGAGATTTTTTTTTTTTGGTTTAGGATAAAAAAAAAATATATATATATATATATATATATATATATATATATATATATATATATATACACACACACACACACACACACACACACACACACACACACAATTTATTTTTTGTCTGTATGAATGTAAGCTTAATGTACTACCATTGTTATATGCTTTTAGATACAATGTCAAGGAACTTGTGTTGAACTCCTATTGCAATGTATAATTATGTAATCTTCCTTGGAGCTTTTCTCCCAGTGTCTCCGCTGAAAATGGGATTCTGGCCCAGTTGGACACTACTCGGTTATCAAATGTAAATACAAAAATAAACCTAATAAATGCATTCAGCATCTTACAACCATTACACCTAAATCCAAATCCAGACTAAACAAAAGAATGATACACTTAAGCAACTACCCTCTCATTAAAGAGGCAAATATTTGGGATATATTGAAAAACAAAAAACAGTCTATTAAAAACATGCATAAAGCCCTACATCCCCCCAAAGGATATACCAAAATCCTAAGACAAATCAGAACTGTGTACTCCATTTATATAAAAAAAAACTGACATAAATGAAGATTATATTAATACGTGCAGAACTATATGGAACTTATTAAACTCAAAGAAAAAGATGTTATCAAACTTATATAAATGGACTGTATCCTTAAAATATCATTCTTCTATTCTCAAACTACTGGACAAAACAAAATTCAGAAATTAAATGACAAACAAAAAGCCCAATCTTTTAAAACATCAATTAAACTAATTCCATTTAAAAACACTTATGTACACCCTATTAATGATCACAAATAATGCTTATTTAACTCCTGTAAAGATTAATAAATTCAATGCAAAAATTTCACCACCTTATCCTTTTTGCCAGTCTCAAAGAGCAGACCTAATCCATATCTTTCGGAGCTGTAAGAGCAGACCTAATCCATATCTTTCGGAGCTGTAAAGGAACTTATAAGCTATGGTTTTCAACAGTTAAACTGGAAAAAAAATGGGATACGAAAAATCTACATTGTCATGGGAATTTGCTATTTTACATACTACTTCCCAGAAGACAGCTAAACAAAACCTATTTGTACTAATTACTCTTTTTTTCCTTAAACTATACATCACTCAGAACTGGTTGGATACAACCCAGATGGCATGGTCTGGTTTTAAAAGCATGGCAATTAAATACATTTCAACACATTAATAATAAAGAACAAACAGGCTTATTTTAAGCAAAGTTGGAGCTTTCTCCTTGATCATATGTTAATATGAAAAGGCATGCCAGAATGTATCAAAAAAATTAATTAAACCTTAACAAAGGGCATTAACATTTCTTTTTCCTTGTACTTGCTAGATAACATAGTCCTACTGATATTTTTTTGTTGTTGTCGTTTTCTCTTTTATGGATATAGACAGGTATAGTAAAGGAATGACAAATTAAATGCAACAGTACTTTAGCGCTTGCTGTACATAGTGTATACAGTTTTGACTTATAATCTATTTTATTCTTGTTAACTAAACTCTCTGAACAAATGATGCAACTAACATGTTGAAATGACTTATTAATGCAAACTATATAAATGGTTACAAAAGTTTCTTTTTAATTTTATATGTTGCAATCAAACATTTGAAAAATAAAATATGGAAAAAAAAAGTAGATCAGGTAGAGACTGTGGTAAATTCCGAGCTGTGAGCAAACTTTTTATGTGGATGGTGTCTCTGTGATCAATGAAACGTTTAATACAATAGACTACCAGTTGATGGCAAGAATGAAATATTTTGTACTGGACAAATTACTGGGATACCTGTAGAGTCTGAAGTAGACACTGGATCTAAGCACAATGTTTTACCAGCACAAGTGTTTGCCAAAGTACAAGGTGGGGAGAAACTTGATTCAGCAAAGTGTGCAAAACTAGCTGCTTATGGTGATGAAGAGATCCAGACTGATGTCGCAGTATTTCTTTCAAGCCATTCTGCTGGAAACAGCTATGACTTGCAGTTTTACATAAAAGACACATGCAGTTACTGTTACACCTCATAGACAGTTTGACAATGGGACTGATTTCACTTAATAAATAAGTCCATCACCTAAGTATGAACAACAATGATATATTTTTAATGAATATGCTGACATTTTCAAAGACAGGCTTGGCAAACACAGAGTCACATATTCCATGAAGTAAGCCCAGTTGTCAGACCAATGCAGAAAAAAAGTGAAAGTAGAATTTGACAAAATGGTGAATTTACATGTCCTTACTCCAGTAAAAGACCCGAATGAATGGGTGTCCTCCATGGTCGTAACTCATAAGAAATGCTGTGATAATAACTGAATATGTATTGATCAGAGACACAAAGCACATCTGATGCGTACAGTAGAAGAAGTAGCTGCTCTCATACCAAAGGCCACTATTTCTTTCACTCCTAGATGCAAAAAGTTGCTTTTGGCAAATTTTTGCTGGATCACAAATCTTCATTGTTAACCACTTTCAGTACACCATTTGGTAAATATAGATTTTTGAGAATGCCATATGGGATAAATTCTGCCAGTGAAGTATTTCAATGTGCAATAGAAAATTTTTTTTTCGGGTTATTCATGTACTATCATAGTAGACATTACTGTAGGGGCAATGGTGAAATGAACACAATAGAAATCTCAGGAAAGTTCTAGATCATGCACATGAAATCAGTCAAACTGAATCCTCAGAAATGCAAATTCAAACTGAAAGATGTTACTTGTGTGGGACATTTCACTTCCAATTCTGACTTGCAACCAGATCTGTCTAAGCAAGCAGCTATTCCCGAGATGCCAGTTCCACAAAATGTCACATCTTTACATTTTTTTTTGGTATGGTCAACTATTTAGGAAAGCATGTCCCAAATGTGACTGAGCTTTCACAACCCTTATGTGAGTTGACACAAAAATGTAAACTTGTCTTGGTTACACCACCACCAAAGAGCATTTGATATTCTGAAGACGAAAATTGCCAGTCACCCACATTGAGATATTATGTTGTTCACAAACCTCTAACTCTTAAATGATGGTTCATAGTATGGTCTTGGTGCAGTATGTCTTCAGGAAGGTGTACCAATCCAGAACTTTAACTCAGAGATGCAGTATTCACAAATAAAGAGCTTTTGGCAGTAGTGTTTGCATGTTTGAAGGTCAATGACTCTATTTATGGCTGACCTATCCAAACAGAGACTGATCACCAATCTCTAGTGACAGTTTTGAAAAATCTTGCAATGCATGATATTTGAATTGCAAAAGTACAATTTCAATATGGTCTATACAAAATGCAAATATTTATACCTTGCAGCTGTTTTGTCACGAGCACCCAGATAAACAACAGGGGAACATGAAAGTGAGAAAGCAGACTTTGAAATCACGGAAGTCAGAAATTTTTCTTATCACTTCTTGATGAGCTCAGAAATCACACAGCTTCAAAGCCAATTCTCCAGAAGACAAACCATGTTATCAGTCAAGGATGGCCAGTACGACATACCAGTCTACCACTTGACATACAGCTGTATTTTCCTTATCAAGACAACGTCATAATGGAAGACAGAATCATCATGAAATGTCTTAAAGTGGCAAGTCCTAATACATTACAACAGGAATATATCAAAATTTTGTATCGTGGTCACCCAGGTACTGATTCAACCAAAAGGGCAGGAGGCATAGTATTTTGGCCTTCTATGTCAAAAGATATAGAGAATGAAATTCTAGCATGTTCAATTTGCAACAGTACTAAATCACAAGAACAAAAGGAACCACTTCAGCTAAACCAGGTTCCTGAATTACCATGGCTGCCACTGATTTTTTCGAATGGAATGGTCAACAATGCTTAGCATTAGTAGACTCATTCAAATTTGTTTGAAATTGACCTTCTTCCTAACAATGCCCAGCACCATCATTACATACTTGGAGACATTTTTATGTCCATGGTAGTTTGCACAAAGAAATATCTGACAATGGTGAACAGTTTACAAGTTAGCAGTTTAAGAAATTTACTGTCTTGGGACTTTGTCCATGTTTCTTAGTCATGAGTATCCATAGTCCAACAGATTAGCTGAGCATGCAATTCAAAGTCTGAAATGTTTGTTGGAAAAATCCAAGAAAGATGGTAACAATATTTTTCTCAACTTACTCAATCTCAGAAACATTCCTCGAGATGGTTCACCTGCTCAGAAATTAATGTCCAGACAAACTAGAACAACTTTACTAATTAGTAAATTACTGTTAGTGCCAGACATCAAGAACAGAATAGTCCGAGCACAACTTTTGAGAAAACGTCAGTCACAAAAGTTGTACTACAGTAAGTCCAGTAAACCCCTTTAACCATTAAGACAAGGAGAAGTTGATAGGATGGAAAGATCTAAAGGATATGACCAAGTTTAGAACCAAAATATTACATCATACAACCTAAAGGAATGGATTTCAGAAAGAACTGAAGACATATACCAGTCTCTGAACCAATGATGTAGCAGATTGCCTCTGTCAATGTCTCTGTCTCAAAATGACTCTACATTTGTTCAAATTCCAGAGGGCAGTGTACTTTCAAGTAATCATGATGTAACCTCTGAAGTTCAAATTGAGAAAGAATGCTCAGAGACTGTCAATGTTGCTAAATCCAGTCAAAGTTTTTATGTAACTAGATCAGGAAGAATTTCCAGACCCAATCCAAAATACACAGCGACTTGGACTTTAGTTCAGATTTGTTGTTAAATATTGATGTGATATCTAGCATGTAAAATGTCTTGTTCTCCTATTGCATGTCAAACAAATTAAAGAGGGAGGATGTAGATCAGTGTATCCTGAACCTAATCAGCCAGTGTAGCTAGATAGCAAGTGCATATAAGTTACTGAGCACGTGAAAGATCAGTGCCATTTTATACAGTCAGAGAGAATGCAGGCACGAATGGAGATGTAGATGCAAGTGTGTTTAAAGTAATAATTCAGTCAGTTAGCTTATATAATTCGAAGTACATGCTCCAGTTACAATTCCTGATGTGTTTATATACAATAAATCTCTTGCACCCATTGCAATGCTTTAGCTCGTCTTTGTATACACAACAGACTGTATTCTCCCAAAATATTTGCTCAGACTCCCTCCATTCTGCACACTCCTCTCTGCCATCCGTGAGCTTGCAATCTTCCTGTTCTTTCTACACATTTTTTTTTCTCATTTTAGGTTTTTGACAAGTGTCCATATATGTGAATAACATGGCACAGCAGTTGCAAAGAACTGTAGCTATATAGCATAATGTAGCACTTGTGCCATCCTACCAAGGCAAGTACTAACATGTGAAGCCCAGCTATCACATTCACCGTTTTATTTCTCAAATTAATGGTTCTGTGAGTTCAGGTTTTCAGTCCTCATAATATCACACAATATGCTGCTGGTATGCCAGCCATTCTGTGAATCGTCTGTTGTGCTCCTGGATCTCAACTTCAATGCATGGATGTGTCTACCTGCATAGTTGCTGCACTGCTCATTTACATACCCTGAAGTGTAGTTAGCTGCACTTGTGTTGCCTTTCTCACGCAGAACATTTAAGTATTTCTTAGGTCTCCATGCAATTCCACTTAGCTGTGCAAGCACTGCTCAGACGTGCAGTGCCTTTCTAAGATTCCGGGCTAGTGTCTAAAGAACAATGAAATGAAAACACTATTTAATTCTCCCCTCCCACAAGGCAGAGTGCAATGGCTCCTTTACTTGGACCAAATTGACTCATTTGTTCTGTAGCCATAGGAAACGGCAAACTCCAGGTGAGGTAACGGGCCTACAACACATTTGGTCTTCGCCAAGAATCCCCAACAAGCTCATCTGCTCCGAGGTAAGACTTGGGTGGAGGAACATGCCAGCTTGCTGGTCCCAAGGCACAGCTTATCCTCTTCCCCGGTGGTGTACACCTGACTCCTACAGCAGCTTTTCTAAACTCTGTTATAACTGTCCTCTGGGGCAAAACATATCTCCATATGCGGAGTACTCCTTGGCAAGACCATTGCAACTTGCATGAGGCAGTGCAGGCTCACTCAGCTCACTCTTCCATGTGAGAACACCTACTACCCGTAAATATCACCCAAGTGACACCACAGCCACGTCTCTCCCAGCCCCCAAGTATGGATGAGGTGAAAGCATCCATTCATTCCCATCCTCCATTTCCAGCTCCTACAGGTACATGAGCCACTATCAGAATACTAGTCACATGCAGTGTAGTCAGAGCTTTATCCCTCTATGCCATAGAAGTAGCCTGAGATGAAACACTTATCCCTACAACTAAAACAGAAAGCCTAATGTAGTTTGGGATTAAATAACATGCCTAACTGAAATGGGAGAGCTTTAATTATCTGAGCAATATTTATACTACACATTTGGGTCAAATGAAAGGAAATTATTAATCCATTTGGATAACGACACTAATGAACTGGCAATAACTTCTTTCTGGGCTTAGTTTGGCTGTCACGGCCAGTTTTTCAGTTTTACAGAAAATACAGCTTTGAATCTGAAGAAGATCATAACGAACATGTCAACTGGAAAGTGGATAACAAATCTGCTCCCCATTAGGTTATCTGAATGCCCAGACCAGGGAACATGATGACCTGAGCATTTGGCTGAAGGCATACACTTAAGTATTAAAAAACAGATGTCAATCTGGAAACAGTGTAAAGCCAAATTCAGTCTTGCCTAGGGTTTACCCATCAGTAGAAGTTCGACATAATGCTTGTTAATTTTATGGTTAAAGCTAAATTTGAACCAGCTGTTAGAAATAAAGTAGTCTGTACTATTTATGACCAATAAAAGTTCCCAAGAGTGTAGGGGGGGGGGCAGTGGTGGACTGACAAGGCACAGGGGGCAGCTGTTAGATGTTCTGAGTGACCAGGATAAATGATCAAGAATAAATGGACAGAGCTCTGTAATGGAGGTATGCAGCAAAATGAAGGCAGTTCAAAATAATCAGTTGGAAATGTTTACAGAAATATTTCTACATGTCAAGCAGGTTACAGCAAATTTGGTTCATCAACAGATTATTGAAGATGTAGAATATGCTGTTGGCAACAGTTATCCCATTATTTTTATAAGAATATGTTTACAATGCCTGCTTTGGAGTTTGCATGTTTTCTCTGTGTCTCTGCGGGGGTCCTCCCACCTCCAAGGGGAGTGATCACTCCCCTATAAATGTCCTTAGATACTCATCCCACCATTCCAAACCACATAGATTCATAACCTGTAGAAAGGTAACTAACTTCCATCCAGAAACTTTCAAATCTCTCCTCTGAAATAAACTGGAATTTCCTCCATCAAACCCCCCTAGATGATGCTGTCCAGTCTAACTCAACCCTCCTTAATATTCTTAACTCACTAGCCCCCCTTCATACTGTGCAGGTTAAGTCCGATATTTCTCCTTGGCTATCCAACACCACCCATTCGCTAATAGAAAATAGAGACAAAGCATTGAAAACATGGACAAAAACAAAGCTCCCAGCAGACCTGCAAAAATTGAAAGAACTTAGAAATCAGGCCAAAAAACACATTAATAAAGATAAAAGACTTCTACTATAACCCCCCCCCCCTCTCAGCAGTGAGATCCCATCAAAGAAAATTCTGGAACTCCAACCAAATTCTACACCCTGGTACTCCCAGCTCCCCTAATCCATATCCAGATCAAACTCCTGAAAATACTGCCTCCACCTTCAACTCCTATTTCATTGACTCAATACTAGTTAACCCAAACCCCAACCTATCCACCCAGAGCAATACTTCTAATTATACAGAATCTGCAAATAAACACTACTAATAAATTCTCGCTTAAGCCTGAACATATCAGCTACATCAAACCCTTGCTCTCCAAATTAAAACCCTGACTGGCCTCCGTAGACAACATCCTCTCTGCTTCTTCAAATAGCCACCGACTCTCTCGTGCTTCCTGCCTCTATTTTAATTAACTGCTATATCTCAAAGTCTAAAGTTCCAAACATCTGGAAACCATTCTATACCCTACCCATACACAAAGGAGGTAAATCCACTGACATCTCCAATTTCAGATCTATCGCTCCTGTCACCATTCTCTAAGATCATAGAAAAATGTATTCATAAACAATTCATGCACTGCTTAAAGAAAATCTGCTTGCACCAACTCAACATGGTTTTAGACCCAAGCATAGCACTACCACCACCCTACTAACCTTCCTTAATATTGTTTCCCTAGCCAGAGAGGACAACAAACTTATATCCTGTCTATTCTTAGACCTTTCAAAGGCTTTTGACACCATCTCACATCCTCTTCTACTGCACAAACTAACCGATCTTAACTTCTCCCCTGCTACTATTGCATGGTTTTCCAGCTACCTCTAGGACTGCTCAAGCAGGTAAATGGCACTCTGCTCACTCCCCTCCTCTTCCAGTTAAAATGGGTGTCCCATAAAGTTCTATCCTTGGGCCATTACTTCTTAATATCTTTACCAATTCTCTCTACTCCTCCTGTCCTCTCTCATCTCTAGTCCAATATGCTGATGACTCAACAGCTCATCACTACTGCTAACTCACCTCCTGAGCTCATCTCTGCCACACAGTCTACCTTCAACTCTCTTGAAAACTGGCTCTCCAAATATCAACTAATCCTCACCCCCCAAAAAAAAGTTACTACTTTTTCTACCAAAAAAACTTAACCATATCAAATCCTCCTTCTCAATACAGTCTCCAAATAACACCTTAATTGAGATTGAATCCACCACTAAGCTATTAGGAGTTATTATTGATGACCAGCTCAAATTCAACTTGCATATCAACAGCTGTATCAGGAAAACACTCATCAGAAACTAAGTCTCCTGTACTGCAACAAAACATTTTTCTCCAGGGAAGCGAAGAACTCTCTCATGTTTACCTATTACCCAGTCTATTGTACTGTTCTTAGACTTTCATTAATCTAAACTCAACTCTCCTTGCCAAACTTGAATCAACCTACAATAAGACAGCTAGATTTGCCACCCACCAAAGCTGTAAGTCCAATTACTGCCTCACTCTGAAACAGCTAAACGTGCTTCAATTACCTCACCTGCTCCTTCTCTCCCAGCTTCAGATCATTCACTGCATCCTCTATCAACCTTCCTATTGCTTCGCTCTTTCACCTCTAATCTCCTACTATTCACCTACTAGACCTCTCTGGAGCTCCAGCCAAGACCTTATATTCACTCACAAACCAAAAATTAAGCTCTGATGTAATCTCTACAGCTATAACCGCACCAAGACATGGAACAGCCTCTCACTAGAAGTTAGGTCCAATAAGCAAATGAAAAAACTTAAAGCAGCCACCAGAGAATACCTGCAAAATCAATGGAATTGCCACTGTATTCGCCCTCCTTGAGCAGAGCTCTACTGTAAATTCGACCAACTGTCCTTTTTATATTTTATAAATTCCTTACTTTAACACTGCTCAGATAACTTCATGCTCTCGACTACTCTATGACAATGACTTAGATGAGCAAGTCTACTGATAAATTACTGTGATGTTAATATGTGCTGTATATGCCTGCTATCAATTACTGTTATATTTCTACATTTCTGATTTACATTTATTTGTTACTGTATACATTAAAGATTTTTCCATTCTTCTGCTTATAATGTTATTTGCTTATGCTTAATTTTTTTGTATAATCTGTTGGAGCTTTTCTCCCCAGGCATCCGCTGAAAAAGGGCTATTTACCTCAGTTGGACTAACCTGGTCAACAAATGTAGAATAAATAAATTGTTATAGAACATCATGTTACAGGTGGTAATAGATCTATTTTCAACATATTCATGCTAAAACATGGTTTCAAGTCCCAACCTATCCAGTTCTGACAATAACTTATCCAATATTACCATCTCGATTATTTTTCCACACCATGAAAGTAGACTCAAGAGCCTATATGACTCTGGATTTGTCCTACTGCAATTTCTCTTAAAGACAGGTTTAATAAACGCAAGTCTCAAATCTTGAGGAATCTCCCCATATTTATATGACCTAATACATAATGGATATAATGGTACTATAAGCTCTTTCTGAAGTATTCTTAGGTCATTATTACTTATTTCATCACCTCCAAGTGCTTTGTTTGCATCCAGTTTGCATAGCTCTTTTTCAATATAATCTATTTTTATTTTTATTCTAGTATCTGAGGTTACCTGGATGTTACTGAACAACTTATCACCACCTTTGTGGAGCCAAACTGTTTTGCATAAGATTTAGTAAACATATCTGCAATCTGTTGTGTCAAACAAATTTTGGAATCTACACACTGCATCAATGTTTTATGTCTTTACTCCTTTCACATCTTGTATATCTATAAAATGGTTTCCTATTATGCTCAATATCTTTATATAATTTTTCTTGATCGTGTCTCACAGTAAGCTTAATTTGTTTGTCCAGCTTTTCAGTTTTCAAAGTTGCAGATCGACCTCTTCCATTTCTTATATTTTAGTCTCTCACCTTCATCAGGTATCTTGTTCTTAAAGAAATATATCCCCCTGACGTTGTAAGCCTAGATCCTGATAATTTTGTTTTGGATTTTCTGCAGTCAAACAATTTCTTTCAAAAATGTCCACATTCTTTATGCAGTTTTTCCACATCACTCCAATTAGTTTTACATAGTGACTGTTTTGCTATATAATTTGCAATTAATCTTCAGTTTACAATGTCTAGTGTGTTCCTTTCCCTGGTAACCTTTTTTTAATTATCTAAAGCAATTGCTGTTTCACAAACATACCTTATGAATCATTTCTTTACTAATGTTGTTGAATCATTATTATTCCAGTCTGTTTCTGGTAAATTTAAATTCCCACCCACTATTATTCTTCCCTCCTGTGTTTTATGCAAGAAATGTTAAGAAATTCTCTAGGTCATCAGCACTTGACTTAGGTGGTCTATACACTCCAACAATTTTTATATGTTCCAGGGTCGTCTTTATAGTCAGTGTTACATAATTTACAGTAATGGTGTTAATCACTGAGCATGTAATCATTACATGTCTCATAGCCATCTTTAATCCCCATCTTAACACCTCCACCTGATTTTTTGTTAGAATGTCTGTTACACTAAAAATATTTATACCCTGACAGAACTGGTTTCCAGCCATTGTTCTTTAACCATGTTTCACAAATAAAAATACCAGTCTTGTGAGAATGTAGCAAAATTTCCAACAATCAAATCTTATTAATGCTTCTAGCATTAGCAACATGCGATGCGTCTCTGATGGTTACCTGTGAATGGTTACATTTTCATCCTGGCAAAAATCCTGCCTTGTGTTTGCCAAATATTGCAAAATATTTGCTACAACAATTCTCTTTCCTGATCTTGCCAAATGCATGCCATCCTGTCTGGACGTGTGCCTAAAATTAGGCTCAAATGCTCTACACATTTCCAGTTTTTAAGGTGTAACTTTTTTCATGTAGATATTTACCCCATACTATTTTCATCCATGGGGACCTGACTCTCTTTTCTATATTGGATTTGTGAAAAATACATCCTAATACAAGTAACAGCTATACTATCTAAGAGGGCTCTAAGTTCCCTAACAACAGTCAGAGTTCTTGTGGATGAGATAATTTGTACCAACTTGAATAAAAACAGATCCGTACTTCCTTACATTAAGGCATTCCAAGGCTTGTCTCATCTTCTATTTTTGTTACTGGCAAGTATAACATGATTTGATGTTCATTATCTTTATTGCATATGTAAGTATCACTTCTTCTAATAACTGAATCTCCAATTACAAGAATACCTTTTCTGACCAGATCTAAAGCATCGTCAACTTCTAATTCAGTAATATCTGCACTATTAATTGTTGCAAAGAAATGATGTTCATCACCATTAGTCTTATTAGTCCCACTGCTTTCAATGCATATTACATTTGCAAGCATACGATTCTCATCCACCTGGATTCAGCCACATCTTGAGCCATGTTGTCAACATCTGTCATTCTACTCTTTTTCATAGAGTAATGTTCTTCTATCATTCCACGTTCAATTTTGGATTTCTTCCTTTTCACCTGTCCCTTGCCTGATTTTTCTACCTTCTCTTTTGGAAACAAGCTGCCTTCTTCTGTAGACAGAAGGTTTTCAGATCGAAAAAAGTTATCATTCTGTCTAATCTGTGTGTTACATAAAGCAATGTCCTTTTTAGTATGTATTCTCTTTACTTTACAGACTTTTATCAGTTTTTTTTCCTTATTTGTTGTGAACTTCCTCCATTTTTTTCTTTTTTCATTTCCTTCTAAACATTCTCAATCCTCAGATTGCTGAATACTTGTATCCAGAAATCCAAAGTTGTCAGGGGCATCATCTAGTTTCACAAGAACTGAGTGATCTTTACAGTCAATAGACATCCTTTCCTAAAGGTGTTCTGTCTGCTCTTTATCTAACATTTATCTTACCAGTTTAGTCATTAATATATGTAACAGTTTTCCAAGCTGTGCCAATTGTACAAGTGCAATCATCAGTGAGTCTAGATTTACAACTAATAATGGTACATAAATCATCCAACCTTTGACATGAGGAACACAGATCTCCAGTGTTATCAGGTGTTACCTTTAAATATACATAACATTTATTACACCTGGGAGGTTGTCTCATGGAAGAGGAAAGGATAACAAATACACACAGTAAAGTACAATTTCCCTTAAATACACACAGAGATCACAGTCAGTCTGGGGCTGGTTGCTCCCTTGCTCTCCAGGTCCCTGATAAGACACCCCCCACTGGCACAGCTATAGGGTCCAGATCTCAGTCTAGCTGGCAAGCTAACCTCCAGTACCCGCTCTGTCCCACCAGTGCTTCGTGTCCCTGCCCAGGTAGCTGACACACCACACACACTGAGATAAGTATTTATACAACTTCAAAGACACTCCTGGGAAAGGCTGACACAGATTCTCCAGCTATGCCCCTTTACAGAGACTTGTTTGTCTCTCAGCTTTTCCCAGTTAGGGGTTGCCACAGCGGAACTCCGGTCCTCTAATGATTGGCAGTTGATTTTTACGTAGCGGCTTGCCAGGCCTGATGCACAACCTTCAACAAAGGTACGCCCATTCAAGCATGTCTCCATGCAGAAGGCGCTCTAGCTGAGAATCGAACTGGACAGCGTCTTACTGTGAGGCGACAATGCTACCGCAGCACCACCACCGCAGGTGTCCCTTTACCGAGACTATACGGTAGTAATTCCTGCCACCACCAGCTAACAATTATCAGCTACCCAAAGGCCCTTGCAAGGGTTCCAATTATTACTGTGCAATATTATTATCCAATTGGTAATGTGATTATTCAGTCTAAGGCTTATTAGAGTGGCTTATTACAATACTCTAAATAAGCAATGTACTCTAGAGCTTACTTTATACTGCAATGGTGGTGCTGCGGTAGCATTGTCACCTCATAGCAAGACGTTGTCCCGTTCAATTCTCAGCTAGAGCGTGTTCTGTGTGGAGGCATACGTGAATGGGGCGTGCCTTCGTTGAAGGTTGTGCATCAGGGCTGGTAACCCGGTACGTAAAAATCCACTACCAATCATTAGCGGACCGGAGTTCCGCTGTGGCGAGCCCTAACCGGGAAAAGCCGAAAAACACAAACAAACTCTAGAGCTTATTTTGTCTACACAAACCAGCCACAGATAAATGTTTTAAATTCTTTAATAATAAATAATTAAAAACACAAGACAATATTACTACACCACGGAGATATCTAAGAGTTCAGAGATCACACGGAAACTTAAAATAATACAGTAGGGCAGGTCTGATGTCAAAGAAAAACAATCTAACTTTCTAATCTTTAGCTATTCTTAAGAGTGCTACAATCTTACTTGCATACATAGGGCATAAGCAGTGCTGGGATTGATGGTCCAAGACAAAATGCTTTCAGTCTCTCACTGAACAATAGTTTTTAAAAGCACTAACAAACAGCTCTGCTAAGGTCCTCTCAAATTGCATCATTTTGACACTTACGTTTTACCAGTATTCACATTACATCATTTTGAACACTTAGTCTGGAGTTCCCAGGCCACAAACTACATTATTTAGCAATCTAACACCGGCTCAGGAAACTACAACAATAAAAGACATTTCACATGTATAGTCTACAATTATTCCTTAAGTTAAGACAATAGAAAGAATGTGTTCAGACAGCCGCTTCGGCACCACTTTTTTAGATAATTGTAACTTCAAAGAACATTTGAAATGCTTGGCTTTCCTTACAGCAGATGGCACTGTTGCAACAATCTTGAAGTTCACATTTTACAGTGTTTTCTTTCATTTAAGAACTCAAACCTGTATTTCACATTTATTTATACAAATGATAGAATTATGTATCAAATTCCATTTGACTAGGCTGGCAGCCATCGGCCATCTTCCCCTCTGGAGAACTCAAGCTAGTTTTTCAAGTGACCCTTGAACAATGCCGCTTAAGAGGGTTAGGTGTATCTGAGGGTACCTCACGCCATTCCCTGTCTTGAGAGCCCATCTGCATTGGCATTGCTACTCCCACTGCGATGCTGTACTGACATATATGCTTGCAACCCCAGGCTCCATCTTAGCAATTTGGCATTTTGCTGACTGGCTCTGTTTAACCA
Source organism: Protopterus annectens (assembly GCF_019279795.1). NCBI lineage: Eukaryota > Metazoa > Chordata > Ceratodontiformes > Protopteridae > Protopterus > Protopterus annectens. Next base: position 1,131,407,959 of record NC_056728.1, on the reverse strand, counting down.
TATCAGAGGGTTGTGATCTGTCATTACAGTGAATTTTCTTCCATACAGATAAGGCTGAAGTTTTTGCAGTGCCAACACTATGGCTAGACATTCCTTTTCTACAGCTGCATAGCATTCCTCCCTGGGTTGGAGCCTATGACTGAAATAAACCACTGGGTGCTCTTCTCCCTCTTAAGAAATCTGGCTAAGTACAGCCCCCACCCCATGGATTGAAGCATCCACCTGCACAACAAATTATTTGCTGTAATCTGGACTGGCTAACATATGGGGTCCTCCCAAAGCTTCTGAAATGCCTGCTCACGTGCTTGGGTCCACACTGCCTTACTGCCTTATCTGGCCTGTTCTTCTTTGTCAGGTCTGTGAGGGGAGCAGCTACGGTACTATAACTGGGGACAAACTTTCTGTAGTACCCTGCTGTCCCCAAGAATGCCCTCACCTGCTTTTTGCAACAGGTGCAGGCCATGCCTGAATAGCTTCCACTTTGGCAGGTTCTGCCCTTATCTTACCACTCCCCACTCTATGTCCTAGGTAGGAGACCTATGCCACACCCACCTGACATTTTCTCGGCTTAATGATCAACCCTGCCCTCTGTAGTCTGCCCAGCACCTCCCTGACATGCTGAAGGTGCTCTGGCCAGGAATGGCTGTAGATGGCAATATCTAGGTAAGCAAGGGCAAACCCTCCTGCTTCTGCTAGGATATTATCCACCAGCCTCTGGAAAGTCGCTGGGGCATTCTTCACCCCAAAGGGCATATTTGTGAACTCATACAAGCCAAAACGAGTCACAAAGGCTGACTTCTCTCTAGCACTGGGAGTCAAAGGCACCTGCCAGTAACCCTTGGTAAGATCAATGGTTGTAAGATACTTAGCCCCACCCAGCTGCTCTAGGGCCTCATCTGTCCTAGGCATGGGGTAAACATCAGACTCTTGTGTAACTATTTAATTTCCTGTAATCCACACAAAACCTGGTGCTGCCATCCTTATTTGGCACCACCACTGGTGAGGCCCAGGGACTGTTGGACTCCTGAATCACCCCTAGTTCCAACATCTCCTGTACCTCTTCCCTCAGAGTCTGACTCCCTCAGGCACCCTATAAGGGGCTTGCCTACTAAGCCTTTGGGGTCCTGTATCCACCAGGTGGGTGTTCCCTGGTTTCCCAGTGAACACGTCCCCAAATTCTTGCAACATCGCTCGGATTTCTCGAACCTGGGTAGGAGATAGCTGCTGGGATATTGCTATTCCTTCCACAGAGTTGTCAGCCCGGGCCTCATTGAGGAGATCAGTCCCCAGATCCCCCTCAGACTCCTCCTGCAATCCACTGCAAATGCTCAGCACAAGGGCCTCCCCATCAGGGTAAGGTTTCATCATGTTAACATGGTACAATTTGTGCCATTGCCATCTGCCTAGCACTTCCACCATGGAATTAACATCACTTACCTTTCTTATCACCTTGTAGGGTCCCTCCCAAGCTGCTTGCAGCTTGTGTCTGACAGGAATGAGAACCATTACCTGCTACCCCACAGCATATTCCCTAGCTTGAGCATTCCTGTCATACCACACCTTTTTCTGTTGTTGGGCTTCTGCCAGGTTATCCTGGGCCAAGCCCATGAGTTCCCAGAGTCTTGTCCTGAGGTTTAGGATGTATGCCACAACAGATGTCTTGTGAGACTCTCTCACCTTCCCACTCATCTTGAATTAAATCTAGAGGTCCCCTCACCCTATGCCCATACAGCAACTCAAAGGGTGAAAAACCTGTGGATTCCTAGGAACCTCTCTGTAAACAAACAGATGGGGCAAATATTTGTCCCACTCCCTCTTAAACTGATCTGCAAATGTCCGTAGCATGGACTAGATTGTAGAGTTTAACCTCTCAACAAGACCATTAGTCTGGGGATGGCAGGGTTGGTCTTCATAAGCTTCACCCCACAGGACTTCCACAGACAAAGCAGCAGGTCCGACATGAAACAGGCACCTCGGTCAGTCAGTATTTCTTTTTGGAAACCTACCCTTCTGAAAATCTCTAACAAAGCATTTGCCACCTTCTCTGCCTCAATGGAGGCCAAAGCTACTGCCTCAGGGTATCGTGTAGCATAATCAACTACCACTAGGATACATTTTTTCCCCTGTGGAACTTGGTGTACTCAGAGGACCCATAATATCCATAGCTACCCTCTGACATGACTCCTCAATCACAGGCAAAGGCATCAAAGGAGCTCTCACCTTTTCTCCTGCCTTGCCTAACTTTTGGCACTGCTCACAGGTCCTGCAGTACCCGGTTGCATATCTGGAAATTCCAAGCCAATTTTAGTTTTGCATAATCCGCCTCTTTGTATGTTTTATGTCCATATGACCTGCAAAGGGGATATCATGGGCTATGGCTAGAAGCACCAAATGGTAGGCTCTAGGCACTACCAACTGCTGTACTCTCTCACCTTCTAGCCCTCCCTCAGGGGTCCGCTCCCTGTACAGTAACCCTTTGTCCCAGTATACAGATTCCCCCTTCCCTTGAGAATCAGGTGCCTCCCTAGCTACCTGCCTCAGGCCTTGCAATGTAGGGTCAGATTCCCCCTTCCCAGCTACAACAATAAAAGACATTTCACATGTATACGCTTAACAATTATTCCTTAAGTTAAGGCAATAGAAAGAATGTGTTCAGCCAGCCGCATCGGCACCACTTTTTAGATGATTGTAACTTCAAAGAACATTTGAAATGCTTGGCTTTCTTTACAGTAGATGGCAATGTTGCAATAATCTTGAAGTTCACATTTTACAGTGTTTTCCTTCATTTAAGAACACAAGCCTGTATTTTACATTTATTTATACAAATGACAGAATTATGTATCAAATTCTATTTGACTAAGCTGGCAGCCTTCGCCCATCATTCCCCAATCTTCACACACTGTACAAGATATTTGTGCTTTACCAAATCATTTACAGCATACTTAAAGGAATCCATATTCAGCTTCAAATGAAAAAAAAATTATAAAAGAAAATAATTAAAATCAATTACCACAGAATTCAAAGAGAACTTAAATCAACTTCTGTGAGAAAAGTCACACAAACAATATACAACTAAATATTAAAGAAATTACAGCAAAGTTTTTCTGAATGTACAAGTTCTGAAAGTCAAACAAAAGCTGGAATTTCTATCACTCACTTATCTCTCCCTCACAGTCAACTCTTTTTAACAGTAAAGGTCAATAAATCACAATCCTAGCCAAGATTGTTTAAATAAGCTCTGGAATGCCCTCTCTGCAGTTCGTGTGACTTTATAGCAAACTATGTCCTTTAGGTTGCTCTACAGTTTGCCTGTCTAAAACCTATTCCTTTCCAAAAAACAGTGAAAATTAAAGGGGAAAAAAAAAACAAAATACAATCAAAGTAAATCTGGTCTTCAAGCTAGCCCTTCCTTTCTATAAACAGTTACGAAATAAAATATAAAATCAAACAGAACGTCTCTTACCAGGCAACTCCACAGTAAATCACAAACCAAGACAGGAAAGTTTAAATGAGCTCTCAAACTGGATACGAGGACTGCCTGGGTCAACATGGGTAGGGCAACAGGATAAAGGAAGGATTTGCCATTCTAGACCTATTTCTGGCACACGGCTTGATAGTAGTCAACACATGGTTCAGAAAAAGAAAAGTACAGTTTTGTACCTACCATAAATGTAGATGTTCGAAGATCCACATTGCTGCAGTCCTTACACTTGGGTAGTCCGCTGTCCTCGGTCGGCCCGAATACCAAAGTATAAGGCTGACGTCGGTCAAGGCGCATTAGACTGACGTCAGGACGTCAGGGTACAAATGCGCATGACCGACGTCATATCCTCAGTCTTTTCTTGCCCCAGATGTCAGAAGACCCTAAAAAGGAAAGGCTAAAACCAAAAAACAGCAACCAGCCAACCAAACACCCTTGCACTAAATATATATATATATACACAATATACACAAATTTACAATCCAACCCACACAACCGCCTCTAACTACAGAGGGGAAGGAGGGAGGGTAAATTGGACTGCAGCAATGTGGATCTTCGAACATCTACATTTATGGTAGGTACAAAACTGTACTATGTTCATCTCACATTGCTGCAGTCCTTACACTTGGGTAGAATCCCAAAGCAGAGGTAAGGGAGGATGGCAAACTATAAAGAAGCAGGAGCTGCCAAAATGCCCTGTAAAATAGCAGTGGCAAAACCAGCCCTAGATTTAGAGTAAAGAGGAAGGTGGTAATGCTTAGAGAAAGTATGCACTGAACTCCAAGTAGCTGCCTCCAAAATATCCTTAGTTGCCACCCCCCTTAGAAATGCTGTCGAAGTGGCAATAGCCCTAGTGGAATGAGGCCTAATCCCAGCTGGAACCTCCTTGCCATGATGGGAATAACAGAAAGCAATGCAAAACCCAATCCACTTAGAAATAGTTTGTTTTGACACAGGCTTGCCCTGAGAACTCAAAGCAAAAGAAACAAACAACTGCTGAGACTGCCTGAACCCCTTAGTCCTGCTTAAATAATAACGCAACTGCCTATGTACATCTAAAGTGTGCAAAATCTTTTCCCCTTTATTTTGGGGATCTGCATAAAAAGTAGGCAAATGAATAGTTTGGTTTAAAGCCACACTAGAAACCACTTTAGGCATAAAGGAAGGATTAGTACGTAAAGATACCCTATCCTTATGGAAAATTAAGAAAGGCTCAACCGCCATAAGGGCCTGCAATTCAGAAACCCTTCTTGCAGAGGTAATGGCCAACAAAAAAGCAGTCTTCCATGACAAATATTTCAACTCAGCAGTAGCTGCAGGCTCAAAAGGTTGTAGAGTGAGTTTCTCCAACACAAAATTGAGGTCCCAAGCAGGAGTAGGAGCTTTACGTGGGGGTCTTATATTCTTTGCCCCTCTAAGAAATTGCTTGAACAAAGGATGAGAAAACAATGGTGGGTCACAGTCATAGTGAGCTGAAATTGCTGCAGCATGAATCTTAATGGAAGAGAAAGACAAACCTTTGTCCAATAACTCAGTAAGATATTGAAGAGCCACACTTAAATTAGGCTCAGAAGCATCCAAATCCTTTGCTGCACTCCAAAATAAAAATCTCTTCCATTTTTCTGCGTACACTTTCCTTGTACTAGGTCTTCTAGCTTCCAAAATCACATTCAAAACTTGCTGTGGAAGTTGAGACCTTCTGTGGTTCAAAACAGAATATGCCAGGCTGTTAGATGAAGAGAGTGAAGCTTGACATTGAGTAAATGACTGTCCTCCTGAGACAACAGGTGTGGAATCGAAGGTAAAGGCCATGGAGGCTTCCTTACCAGACTTCTCAGTAATGGGTACCAGTGCTGTCGAGGCCAATCTGGAGCTATTAAAATCATCCTTGGTTTGTCCTGTCTGACCTTTAGAAGTACCTTTGGGAGGAGAGGCAGAGGTGGAAAGGCATACACATGAAGATTTTTCCAACTGAAAGAAAGAGCATCCACTTTCCAAGCTGTGTGATGAAACCTTTTCGTGCAAAACTTTGGCAGCTGGTGGTTTAGTGGAGAAGCGAACAGATCTATGTCTGGAGTTCCCCATGACACTGTCAATTTCTGAAATACATGAGGATCCAATTTCCACTCGTGGGGATCCATGATTTGTCTGCTTAACACATCTGCTAAGGAGTTCTGTGCTCCCGGCAGAAACCTTGCCTGAAGATTTAGTTGCAAACTGAGAGCAGTGTCCCACAAAATCATTGCTTGCCTGCATAGAGAATAAGAATGCGTTCCCCCTTGCTTGTTGATGTACCACATGACAGTTGTGTTGTCTGTTAGAATCAACACCTGCCCTGGAAGAAGTAAATCCTTGAAAGCCATTAATGCAAACTGGACTGCTAACATCTCCTTCAAGTTGATATGTACATGTTGTAGTCTGGCAGGCCACTTGTCTTGTATCCACTTTCCATTCAGATGAGCTCCCCAAGCTTTGTCTGAGGCATCTGTCGTTAGAATCTGACTCGCCTCTGGCCGGGTCACAGAGAGTCCCTTGTTTAGGTGACATTCCTGAGCCCACCACAACAATTCCTTTTGAATGCAAGGTATTATTTGAATGACAGTGTCCAGATCCTGGCAGTGCTGAGTCCATACATTTTTGAGATACCATTGTAACTTCCTCATATGCAGTTTGGCATTGGGAAGCACCAGAATACAAGATGCCATGAACCCCAAGGCTTGAAGGACTGTCCTTGCAGTCAGCCTGGACTGATGAGACAATTGATGAAAGTAAAGGGAAAGATTCTTTTGTTTGTCCGGGGTCAAAAAGGCCATCTGGGATGCTGTATTCAGTCTTACACCCAGAAAGCACATGTCCTGAGAGGGTACTAGACTGGACTTTATTTCGTTCACAGAATACCCCAGGCATCTTAGCACTGCTATCACGTATTCCAAATGATGAAGAAGCTCGTCCTTTCCTGGAGCCAGAATCAGGCAATCGTCCAAATAAGGATAGATCTGTATTCCTTTTAGCCGAAGGAAGGCTATCACTGGAGCCAGAACTTTCGTAAACACTCTGGGCGCAGTAGATAAGCCAAAGGGCAATGCAGAGAACTGATAATGAGAATTCCCAGCCAGCGCAGGTACTTCCTGCAACTCAGTCTGATAGGAACATGAAGGTAAGCCTCCTTGAGATCCAAAGTTACCATCCAATGATCCTTGCCCAGCAGAGATAAAAGCTGTTGTAGCGTCAACATTTTGAACTTGGGAATGTCCAGATAAGTGTTGAGGGTAGATAAATCCAAAATTGGTCTCCACGTGCTCCCTTTCTTTGGTACTAGGAACAGGCGAGAATAAAATCCTAGGCCCACTTCTGGAATAGGAACCGGCTGTATGGCCCCTATTTGAAGCAACAGAGAAATTTGTTTGTGAGCCTCTATTCTTTGTTGAGGAGGAACGTCTGGCATGCCTTTGAAAGGAGGCAAGGTATGGAAATAAAACCTGTAACCGTGGTGTATGATATCCAATACCCATTTGTCTTGGGTAATCAAACTCCAATTTTCCTTGAAAAGTGCCAACCTTCCCCCCAAAGGTGCTGCCAGACGAGAAGGCTCTGGCAGCTGAAAAGGAAGGTCATTGGGTCTGTTTACGAAAGGACTGACCCCTGCCCTCACCCGAAGACTGTGCAGGTGAACTCCCTGTTCTAGGCCTAAAAGAGCCTAGACTGGGAATCATAAGAAGGGTATGTCCACCCCTTGGTAGGCCAATTTCTGCTAAACTTCGGAGGCTGGACCTGCAAAAAATCTTTAACAGTCTGCATAGACTTAGCCTAGTCTTCCATTTTCTTTAAAACTGCTTCAACAGGAGAACCAAACAACACATCAGATTGTAAAGGAGCATCTAAAATCCTTGTCTTAACATGCTCAGCTAAATTCTGATCCCTCAGCCAGGCGTGCCTGCGAATAACAGAACCAGTGGCAGCCACCCTCGACGAGGCCTGTACAGCATCAAAACCACATTGCAAGGAATGCTTACCCACCTGTTCAGAAACATGTACTAAATCTTGTAACTCTTTACACTCAATACCTTCCGCCAGAGCATCTACCTTAGACTTCAATTGTGAAAGGAGATAGTTTTGGTATTTCAACATGTGAAACTGGCAATTCAAAGCCCTCATAGCTAGAGTGGAAGAAGTATAAACTTTCTTTCCCCATCTATCCAAAGCCCTTGCCTCTCTATCTGGAGGAACCGGATTTTTAACAACAGAAGCCTTAACACCTTTAGGCCCCTGACTAACAGTTTCTGGGTCTGCCCTAGGACTCTTAAAAAGATACTTATGAGCTTCAGGCACCCTATAATACCTATCCGGTTTAACAGGAGCAGGAGGCAAAGAATCAGGATTAAGAGAAGCCTCTGCAAAAACATCTTCCACCACATCCAGAACAGGAGGTATAGCTAAAGGCCTATGCTGGGGTAAAAACAAAAATTCCCTAAGCCTTTTCCTGGAATCAGAGAAGTCCTGACCTTCCCACTTAAAATGCTCCCTCATGGAATGAAGAGTCTCTGAAAAAGAAAAATCCTCAGGAGGAGAAGCAGAAGGAGTAGAATCATCCACATCAGAGTCAGAATAAGGAGAATACTCCTGCAAGTCTTCAGCCTAAGACTCTGAAGCATCCGAAACCTGCTCAAAACTTCCAAGCTCAGGTTCCACCCTAGGTCTCTTATCAGGAGGGGGCATAGAACCTCTAATCAGAGTAATCAAATCTTCTGCCATTTTAAGCATATGCTTCTTGGGCACAGTCCCTGAAGAACTAGGGGTGACACCAGCTGAAGCAAACCTGGCCTGCCTCTGGGAGAAGCCTTGGAAACAGAAGGAGAGGGCCTAACTACCTTAGGAAGGGAGGGGAGAACAGCCACCTGAGAAGCCCCTTCAGCCTGGCCTACCTCCTGAGAGGCCACATCTTGCAATAACAAAGTCTCTCCCTGGGACTCCAAAGAAACTTCTGGCAGAACCACCGGCTCCACTGAGCCCTCTAAAGAACCGGCGTCCGGTACTGATGGTTCTTCTAGCCTAGGCTTTGCTGCTTTGTCCTTGCGCTTCTTAGACGAAGCGGGCGTCGGAGCATCCGACGGCATTTTATAATTGCACCGCTTTCCAAAGACTAACCTAGCACAATCTAACCTTCTCTTTATAGTGCGCTTGTTAAATCTAGCACAAGACCGACACCCAACAACGTCGTGCTCAGGCCCTAAACAAGGTATACACAAAGTATGATAATCCCTATGCGGTATCTGTTTCCCACAAGAAATACAGTTATTCACTTTTTCTGACATCCGGTAAACCACCGAGGCAAGAAAAAACCAAAATATTCCCCAACGGGGTACTTGGCCAACTTTGATTCGGTCTGAAACTCCGACTTCGAAAAATTTCAGAACGCCAACCGGCACTTGCAACGCTGCTTCTGCATCGGACCATGTGGCAAAAAAGACTGAGGATATGACGTCAGTCATGCGCATTTGTACCCTGACGTCCTGACGTCAGTCTAATGCGCCTTGACCGACGTCAGCCTTATACTTTGGTATTCGGGCCGACCGAGGACAGCGGACTACCCAAGTGTAAGGACTGCAGCAATGTGAGATGAAGAACATCCGTCACAAGATCACTTACAATAGTGGTCAACATACAGCACAGGCAGACTTCCTCCTGGTAAAGAAAGGGAACGGGGTAGAATCAGGAATTGAAAAAGTCATCCTCAGTGAAACCCCAGTATAAACCACTGGTTGCTACAATCATCTGCAAAACAGTGGTCAGAGTAAGCACCAAGGTAAACAGAAACCAGGTTTAAGAAAGGAGGAGGGGTATCCATATTCATCAAGGACACCCACACCTCAAGACTGGTGGCAACGCACGATGCATCGGAGACCATCCAGGTGCAATTAACCATAGGCAAGACTGCTCTGCAAATTGTAGCATGTTACAGGCCACCCTCACAAACTCAGGAACCTCACATGGCCTTCCTGAAAACACTAGAGGGGATAAATGTATCACCAAACACCATCATACTAGGTGACTTCAATTACCCTAATATAGACTGGGAACACTACTCAAGCCCAAACACCCTAGCCTAAAAGTTCCTGGAATTCATAAACTCAAATGCCATGGAACAACTAGTCACCATCCCCACAAGAGGAGACAACATACTTGATCTCATCATCACGAACATGGGAGCACAATGTTCAACACCGGAGGTGTACCCCTCACTGGTGAGATCAGACCACAAACTAATCTCGCTGGAGGTCCTCATCCCACCCCCACCTGAAATAAAAAAGACCACAGTAAAGAACTTCTCAAAAGCTGACTTCACACTTCTAAAGACTAGTGTGGTCTCCTTTAAGGCCCCTGAGCCGGTGAAAAACAGTACTCAAGCCGCTGAATCACTTACAAATGCCTTCTACCAGCACCTACAGGACTGCATGGATAAGGCAATCCCAAGTAAAACAAAGACTCTTTGTACCAAAGGCAAGCGTCCAGTCTGGTGGACCCCAGCCATAAACAAACTCTACAACAAAAGGAGGAAGCTACTACAAGATAGAGCAAAATCCTTAAAAGGTAAGACACCCTTGATCACTATAAGTAAAAAACTAAGAGCTCTCATAAAATCTTCCAAAGCAAATTTCGAGAGAAAAATAGCTAAAGACTCAAAAGACAATCATAAGGCCTTCTTTAGCTATGTTAGAAACCTGGGAGGAAACTCCCAAATATGCTCAGAGCTAGTTCAAAATAATGTGAAGATTACCGATCCTACAGACATTGCCAACATACTGGCTGACAGGTTCAATGCAAACTTCTACCCTCCCCAAAAGGAGAGATATCTATACCAAACGATTGCAGCCCCCCAAACATCTCCAGCGCCCAAGTGAAAACTGCTCTCTCCAAAGCAAAAAACACAGCATCCATGGGACCTGATGGTGTCCCCGGCTGTGTACTCCATGAACTCAATGAGGAATTAAACCCACAGCTAGGACAGCTGTTTAATCAAAGTCTTACCTCTGGATACGTACCCAGGGAGTGGCGCACTGCAACTGTGGTACCACTCCACAAAGGCGGAGCCTCCACCGACCCTGGAAATTACCGGCCCATTAGCTTGACAAGCCTTATCTGCAAAGCCATGGAGAGGATCATAATGGACCTCATAAATAAAGACATAGGGAATTTGCAGACTTTGGATCCAACCCAGTTTGGCTTTGTCAAAGGCAGATCATGCCTTTTAAATTTGGTTGACTTTTGAAACAGTCACCAAAGCCATTGATGAGGGAAAGGCAGTCCATACAGCCTACCTCGATCTGGCTAAGGCCTTCGATACAATACCCCACTCGGGTATCACTGAAAAACTCATCAGCTTAAATGTCAACCCATACATCACAAGATGGGTTGCAAACTGGCTGAGTGACAGAACCCACAGGGTCAGAGTTGCTGGCGCCATGTCAGACTCAAAGCCTGTCACAAGTGGTGTCCCACAGGGCTCAGTCCTGGGCCCACTCTTGTTTGGCATCTACTTCTCAAGTACAAGCAAACACAGGAGGGTTATGGCTGACAAAGTTTGCAGATGACTGCAAACTGGGCGCCATAGTAGAAAACACATCTGACACAGATATCCTTCAGAAGGGTCTCACAGAAACGGATAACTGGTGCCAAAGCCACGGCCTAAAGTTAAATGCCAAAAAATGCATAGTCATACCCTTCGGGAAAAACAAGGTTACCCCTAGCTACCAAATAGGTGACAATCCACTGAGCGCAGAAGAAGTTATCAGGGACCTGGGGACCCAGGTTGATAGTAGTCTGTCATTCGACACCCATGTAGCTAAAGTAGTTAGGAAGACCTTCTACATTGCCCACCTTATCATGAAGGGTTTCTCATCTAGATCAAGGGAGGTCATAGTCTCCCTTTACTCATCACTCATCAGACCAATGATTGAGTACAATGCCCCATTCGGAATGTATCTGACCCGACACTTGCAACAGCTGGAGAGGCCACAAAAGTTCCTCACCAAAAGGAAAAAGGGTCTCAAAAATCTATCCTATGCTGCCCGACTGAAAGAACTCCAGCTCTACTCAGTCGCCACGCTTGCTCAGAGGTGACCTTTGCCTAACATACAAGGCCATGTCAAACCCAGATTTGATGAATATGCTTCACCTCAAAAAATCCAGATCCATCAGAGCCACAAGGGCGGGAGACTTAAACCTTGACACGACCATTAATAGGACGTGCTGGAGGGATAGATTCATCACCCAAAGACTCCCTATGCTGTGGAACAAAATCCCGGTACATGTGAGGCAGAGCACCTCGCTGGCCTTGTTCAAGAGAAATCTTGACCAATGGATGGGAGATCGCAGATATACCCCAGGGATTACCTCAGTGTCACTGCTCGACAGAGGCACAGCAAAATAATGGGTTTAGTTCCCCATACTAAAGGGGTGGCGTAAGCCACAAAACGATGGGCTAGGCTTGTAAATGCCCTCGGGCAGATAGCCTAGTATGAACCTATGAACCTAAGTTGACTGGAGAGAAAGCACAACAGTTAAAGGAATTATTCAGGGTTCTAGCACCTCAAGAGAAGGAGGAACTGGTGGAGTAGACGAACAGTAGCACTTCAAAACAGTGTGAGAACTGCAGAACCAATATGTGGCTAAGCCAGGTAAGGAAAGAAGGTACACAAGGAAAGCTGGTGGTAGAATACATTAGTCCAAGAAATCATCAAAAGAAAGAAAGACTGTAGGAAAATGTGGGAAATAGAAAAGACAGATCAATCTATGAAGGAATACAGGTTGGCTAACAAAGAGACTAAGAAAGTACTTGCAATAGCAAAGAACAAGGCATTGGAGGAACTTTACCAATTTCTGGAAAATGAGTTAGTAAATGGCACAAAGGAACTATTTCGGGTTGCAAGGCAAAGCCAGTACACAGGACAGCAAAGTCAGATGGAAAGAATACCCCGGTAACTATCATACTGACCACACCCTTTAGAGCTGACCCAGTAGTCGGGGACTTAGGGACACACATACACATAACATAGTAATCTAGTCTTTGACCATTATGTGTCTACAGTAGTGAGGAAATCATTCTATGTTGTGCAACTTATAAATAAAGGTATGGCATCTAAGTCCAAGGAAGTCATTGTTCACTGTATTTGGCATTCAACAGACCTATCACTGAGTACAATGACCCCTTTGGTATGTACCTAACCAGGCATATCCAACAATAGGAATGACCACAGAGGGTTCTCACTAAAAAAGAATACAGGGCTTAATAAAATGTCCTATGCAGACCGCCTCAAGGCTCTATCCCTTCATTCGGTCTCCTACAGGCTTTTAAGGGTAGATCTATGCCTGACACACAAAGCATTGTCAGACCCCACTCTGATGAACCTCCTGCATATCAACAAAACAAACCGCACCAAAATTTCCCATTCTAAGAACTTGAACCTTGCCTGTGATATAAACAGGACCTGCTGGAAAGACAGGTATGTATCCCAGTGATTTCCCCATCCACGTGAAGCAGAGTTCCTTCCTAACACAATTCAAGTGCAACTTGGACAACTGGATGGGGAACAGAAAATTCATTACTGGTTTGGCACCTATGTCTCTAATGGACACAGGCAATCTATAAATGGTTCATTTCCCAAGCTCCTGCTTACAATTATCAAGGGTATCAGAACTTGTCAAAGATTTGGGATGCATGGCTAGGCTTAAAAAGGCCCTTGTGATCATTAGCCTAGTAAACATCTATGAATCTATAAATGAAGAAAACACCACAGAATGTGCACTGCCCAAGACACAGTCTACAATGAGAGAAGATGAGCCCACCACAGAAGTTGTTAGAACAGCACTAAGAAAAATTAGGTCAGGGAAAGCAGCAGGCACAGATGAGATCACAACAGATGTGATAAAGATGCTGGGTGACAGGCATGAAATGGCTCCTGGGGGTACTCATAGCAGTGTGTAGAGAAAGGTATATCCCAAATGACTGGAGAACATGCATAGTAGTGCCAGTTTTCCAAGAACAAGGGGGACAGCCACAACTGTTGGCAGTACAGAAGTATCAAACTCCTGTCACACTGCAGGAAAGTACTGGAGATGGTAACTGATAAATGAATATGCAAAGTAGTTTAAAATAAGACAGGAGATGAGCAGTTCGAATTCAGATCAGGATGCAGCACAAATGACCCAATATTTGCAGTGAGACAGATAGTTGAGAAGAAGCTGGAAATAATAAAGATTCCAACAGGGCATTCCTGAACTTGGGGAAAGCATATCACAAAGTCCTAATAAAACTGATTTGGCCAGTTGTGTCGTGGTTCAAAGTCCCAGAAACATTAACAGAATTAGTGCAAGCTATGTACAAGGACACAATGACTTAAGTACGCACAGTGTTCGGTCTCACGCAGGGGTTCTCAGTGGGAGTGGGTGTGTATCAGAGTTCAGAGCTCTTAGCCCACTTCTGTTCATACTGGTGATGGTCTACATTAGCAAACTAGTTGGAGAGGACACATCAGCAATGTTGCTGTATGCAGATGATGCTGGCATTAAAGGCAGACTGAGCAAGAACTTCAGCAAAGAATAAGGAAATGGAATGCAAAACTGAAGGCACATGGGATGAAACTGAATACAGATAAGACATCTGCAATGACAACAAATTAAGGAAATCAAAAGAAGCTGAGAACTGATAAAGAAGAGAAAATAGTGGAACAGGTTAACAGCTTCAAGTATATGGGAGGGGTGTTTGAAAAGAAGGGAAGTCAGAATGAGGAGGTCCAAGTTAGAATCAGAGGGGCTATAACTGGCACAGTGGGTCAGGTGTAGTATATGACAGAAGAATGCCAAAAAAGCAGAAGAGTAAGGTGTACAAAATGGAGGTGCGACCAGTACTACTGTATGGTGCAGAAATCTGGAGAGTAAAGGCAGAGCAGTTGAGGAAGGAAAACAGAAGTATACCAGTAGTTTTGTGCATATATGTGTGTGTGTGTGTGTGTGTGTGTGTGTGTGTGTGTGTGTGTGTGTGTGTGTAACTGGTTACTAGACTGAATCTAACTCCTGGTATGGAATCCTAATGTAATTTGATGCAGAATGAACCTCTGGTGAAAAGTTTGAAGTGTCTAACAACTTTGTTGCCTCACTCGAAACTCCAACAAAAGCTCTTTGAAATAAAACAACTATAGATGTATACAGCAGTTTTATATATATATATATATATATATATATATATATATATATATATATATATACATATATATATATACATACATATATATATATATACATATATATATATATACATATATATATATATACATATATATATATATATACATATATATATATATATATATATATATATATATATATATATATATATATATATATATATATATATATATACATATATATATATATACATATATATATACATATATATATATATACATATATATATATATACATATATATATATATATATACATACACATATACATACACACACACACACACACACACACACACACACACACACACACACACACACACACACACACACACACAAATAAATATACACTCGCGCACACACACACAGCGTTATGTGGTTTGCCTTTGCACTTGTAACACTGACAGAAGTTTTACCACTCAACAATATTAGCACCATGCCCTCCAAACTTCTCATCAGTGTGACTTTTTTTAAAAACAGTTTTACCCCAGCAGTCTGTTAACCAATATCTCCCTCCTTGCCACCAGTCCATTTCATTACCCTTTAATGTGGTAAGGGTTGACCAAGAAGAACCATTATTCAGAAAAATATTGGAGAGATTCATATCTTTTCCTTTTCTCGCTTGCCTTAGTTGTACACATTTGGCTTGGCACTAGAGAGGTATGTGCAATGGGCTGTCCATGGAGAACATCCTCCCACTTCTGTAAGTAACGTTCCCTCCAAGTGGTCCTGCCCCTCCCCAGAGCATGAGTGGTGGCCTCTACTGTCTCTCCCAGGGAGACTGCACAACCCAGTGTGCTTACAAGTGTGTGCATAACCCTCCAGGGAGTGTTGTGTAATCCACACCCCCTTCGTTCCTTCTCCATCTGTACCTGGTTCCCCAGTACCAGATCATCTAAATCAAACCCCAGTCACCTGGGCTGCACTAATGGCTCCATCTCTCTTCTTCATGGAGACAGGTAATCTGTTCAAGACTTTCACACAATCATACTACAAAAATTCACTGTGTTGATCTAACAAGATTTACATCAGAAGACCAAAGATGTTTTGTCTTAACTTCAACCTGCTCATAAATCCAACTTTCCAACTCTTAGAAACAGCAACAGTAATGTTCAACAGCACAGCAGTTAGATAATACTTTAATCTGTATTTATAAATAATAACCAAAATAGCATACTTCCAAAAACAGCAGCAAATCATTTCATCAAGTGGTGAATTAAAAATACTTCTAAATAAATCTACTCCATATGTTATTTGATTAAGAATTTTGTGTGGACCCCAAGAACTGTTCTCTTTTAGATCAATCTAGTAGTACTCATTCCCACCTCTGCAAGAAATAAGTTCATAACATACATGTCAAGCAGAGCACCTCACTAGCCCTCCAAGAGAAATCTTGATGAGTGGATGGGAAATAGAAAATTCACCCCGGGGATCACCCGAGTGGCTCTACTTGATAAAGGCACTGGGAACTAACGACGGGCAGCACAATGCCAGGGCACTTCTATGGGCTAGGCTTGTAAAGGCCCCAGGGAGGGCCATTAGCATAGTACACAACTACGAACCTATAACAAATGTTTTCTTTATTTAGTCTATAATTACTGTCCATGCATAAATGACTCCTATGAAAAAAGAACAAATAAGCAAAATCAACTATTTCATTGTCATCATGAGGTACAACGTTTAAAGAGAACAATTGTTATTTAATAATGTTCGGAATGTCATCCGACTCTAATGTGAGCAATGAATGCAGTTTTATTTTCTATTTCAATCCTTATTTAGGAGGGATCATTTTTTTTCTTTTCTTTTGTTATTATCGTCTTGTTCTCTTTGTTTTATTTTACATTTGGTTTCTATTACCACAACCTTAATGTTTTTAATAGCTTATTTCTTTCCTTTAATACAATCTAGTCAATGTGTTGGTTAAAATACCCTACATTAGACTAAGTTTTACATGGTTTTCATGCAAATATAGCTATACTTAATTAACTGCCCCGCTCTCTTTGTGAATACATTTCTTTTTTCACTCAAATGGCTAACAAAAGACTGTCAATCCTGCATTTTCAGTTCATCGCTTTCTCAGAAAGGTTGTTTTGATATAATTCTAAGTACCTCTACTTCAATGTAATTTTAAAGGCTAAAAAAAGAATGAAACAATGATTATGAGCACTGTTGTAAAATGGAAATCAGTGCCTTCATTTGGAATAACATGCACTGCAGCTGTTTTACAACATATGATGACTAAGAAGCGTGTACTTCAATGACACTATATGAAAACTTAATATAACAGCTTGCACTGAATTAAAGGATTTTTCAACATTCATTCTATATCTAGTTACCTTACTCAGTTCTTTTGTGAAGCCTCAGTCACACATGTTATCTGCATCTTCCAAAGTAACCATTTTAACATGTCCATTTTATTCTTCATGGTAGGTACATTGAATGCACAGCATTTACATTCCTTTTACTTCACAGATTCATAGACTGGTACTAGGCTATCGGCCCTAGAGCCTATACAAGCCTAGCCAAACAATTCCCCCGGATAGTTCTTCCCACAATATTTACTTCCCTGGACCCCTGTCTAGCAGGGTGACTGACGTGATCCCCGGGGTGAATTTCCTATCTGCCATCCAATTGTCAAGGTTCCTTTTGAAGAGGGCCAAGGAGGTGCTCTGCTTGACATGTATGGGCAGTCTATTCCAGAGTATGGGGAGTCTCTGGGTCAGGAACCTATCCCTCCACCATGCTTTGTTCATTGTGATGACAAGGTTTAGATCCCTGGAGTGTGTGGCTCTGAGGGATTGAGATTTCTTTAAGTGGAGCATGTCCTACAGCTCAGGGTTTGACATGGCCTTGTATGTTAAGCAGAGATCGCCTCAGAGTAGAAGATATGCCACAGCGTATAGCTGCATTTTTTTTTTAGACGGTCAGCATAGGGTATCTGCTTTAGGCCTGTGATTCTTTTAGTGAGGTATTCCTGTGGCCTTTCCAGCTGTTGCAGATCTCTTGTGAGGTACATACCAAACAGGACGTTGTACGCTATAATGGGTCTAATGAGGGATGAGTACAGTGGGACAATGACCTCCTTTTTTCTGGATGAAAAGCCCTTAGTGATGAGGTGTGCCACATAGAAGGATTTCCTGACAATTGTGGTAATGTGGTTATTGAAGGCGAGACCACTGTCCACCTGTGCCCCTAAGTCTCTCATCACACTTTCGGTGTTTAGTGTACTGTCACCTATGTGGTAATTCATGGGTACATGGTTTTTCCCAAAGGGGATAACTATACATTTCTTGACATTAAGCCTGAGCCCATGGTTCTGGCACCAAGCATCTGTTTATGTAAGGCCCTTTTGTAGAATATCCACATCATTTGGGGATTCAATAATGGCTCCCAGTTTGCAGTCATCTGCGAACTTTGTTGGCCAAAGTCCCTTAGTGTTGGGTCTGTACTTCAGAGAAGTAGATACCAAACAAGAGCAGTCCCAGGACTGAACCTTGAGGTACTCCACTTGCCACTTGTTTGGAGCTGGATTTGGAGTTGGCTACTTTTACAGTCTGGGTTCTGTCAGTAAGCCAACTGGCAAACCATCGAGTGACGTAGGGATTTATGACCAGCTTAGTAAGTTTATCTATGATTCCAGAGTGGGGGATGGTATCAAAGGCCTTGGCAAGGTCCAGATAGGCAGTGTGGACCGCCTTACCCTCTTCCACAGCTCTGGAGACTGATTCAAAGAAGTCAATCAGGTTCAGGAGACAAGATCAGCCCTTCATGAACCCAAATTGGGTGGGGTCAAGTGTTTGACGGTTGCCAATGTCTTTCTTTATAAGTTCCATGATAAAGCGTTCCATCCCCTTACGGATCAGGCTCATCAGACTGATGGGTTGGTAGTTCTCAGGATCCAAAGTGGATCCCCCTTGTGGAGTGGGATAACTGTAGCTGTGCGCCACTCAGTGGGCACAAAGCCGGAGGTGAGGCTATGATTAAACATGAGAGGTGCCAGTTCATTTTATAGTTCATGTAGTACACAGCCCGGGTTGTCATCTGGTCCCATGGATGCTGTAGTCTTAACTTTGGAGAGTGTGGTTTCCACCTGTGTGGCCGTGATTACCGGAATTTGGCAATCTTTTGGTAATGAGATGGGCCCTTTAGTGGGTGAGAGGGTGGTGAAGTTGGCACTAAATCTGCCAGGATACTGGCAATATCCTTGGGATCAGTATATTTAATGCCATTTTGTTGTAGCTCAGAGCAGATCTGAGCATTGTCATTTAGATTCCTGACATAACTATAGAATTCCTTGTGGTTGTCTTTGGAATCTTTGGCAATTTTATTTTTGTAACTAGCTTTGGAGGATTTTATGAGGGATCTCAGCTTCTTACTGAGGCTGGTAAGGGAGTTTTCTGCATCCTGGGACTTTACTCTTTTCTGCAAGAGTTTCCTTCTCCTGTTGTATAGTTTGTTTATGGCAGGGGACCACCAGATTGGCGTCCTTTTTTGGAGGAGAGCATCTTGGTTCTATTTGGGATGGCACAATTCATGCACAAGTGGATGTGCTCGTACAGTGCCTTAGTGTAGGATTCAGTCGAACTTTCAGCTCCTGTCTGCATGGGTGCATGAAGTTTGTCACTTCTGACTTAAGTAGCATTAGCATGAAGTTGGCTTTGGAGAAGTTTTTTACGGAGGTTTCCTTACTGGGGGGTGGGGGTGGGTATATGGCTGTCAAGGGCGATTTGCTTATGGTCAGACCTGACCAATAAGGGGGTGACCACTGGTGTGGAGCATCTATCTCCCATGCTGGAAATGACCAGGTCTAGGATACTGGAGCCCCTGGTAGGACAATGGATTAGTTGATCCAGGGCGTTGGAATTTATGAACTCCAAGAACCATTGGGAAAAGGTGTTGGTACCAGAGTAGTTTTCTCAGTTAATGGCAGGGTAGTTGAAATCAGCCAGTATTAGGGTGTTTGGTTGTATCTTATTTTTTTCCAGTATGTTTAGAAAGGTGTAGTGAGAATCTTGGGGCATGGCAGGGGATCTGTAGCAAGCTACAAATTGGATTGCAGTCTTACCTAGTGTTAGTTGCACCTGGAGAATTTCAGATGCATTGTGTTGAGCAACTAGCCTGGAGGTGTGAATATCCTTGATGAATATGGACACTCCTCCACCTTTAGTGTTTCGGTCTTGGTTTGGTGGCTGAAAGTGTGGTAAAAGTTGTAGCCTGGTATTGCAGGGGTGCTCTCTGGAGTCCTGAACCAGGTCTCAATTACTGCACAGATTTCTATGTTCTCTATTTTTAGGAGTGCCTCGAGACAGTACATTTTGAGGTTTAGACTTCTAGCATAGAGTAGCATTACCTTCAGATTTTGCATGCTTGTATCTGTTATGGTGGTGGTTTTGTCCTTTGAACCTTGCCTAAAAAAGGCAATGTGTAGACCGTCATTACAAAACAAAATGCTAAATGCACATGCAAACCAAGAAAAAGATGTTTATGTACATACAGGTTTTACAGACAGATATTTGTTGCCTAACAAATATGTCTACCCTGGCTATATTTACCTGGATTCAGTACAGTTCTACATTATTTTGCCTATAATGTTATTTACAATATCTGTATGTCACTTTCCTTACTGGTACCTAATAAGGCCGTGTAATCCAACTTTGTCTAATTAATGCAGTATGCAGTGTTCTGTTGCACTTGTACAACACCAGCTTGCTACAATCCAGACATGACGTTGCTGGGAAATGTTTGCACTACTCCAAGACCAAACAATCACATTTGCTATTTGCCTATTACATATTCATCATTTTCTACCCCATCAACACTGCCAGAGTCTTAAGTATGTTATCTATCAGATAAAAATATCCAATGGTAATAGCAAAATGGTCCTATCGGTCGCTCAGAAAACCATTCAAAAATATGTACAAACTGTTTTACACAATTTTGTAGTCCAAAACACAAAACAGTGATTTGTCATAACGTCTTAGTTATTCTTGTGAAAATGTTTTTGATTCCCCCTGCCTCATTGTTAGCAAAATAAATGTGTGCTTCTGTGATGCAAACTCAAACTATAAATATTAACAACACACTACTAAAATAAATGCTCTTTAATGCCGCAGTGAAATACTGACCTGATTTGAAGACTGAATAATCTTGTCGGAAGAGCCCTTCTCTTTCAATACAGCTGCAATTAGGTGACCAGCTGCCTACATGTACGAAGAGAAAAAAAATGGTAGTTCTGTAAAACTTACATTTTTCCTGAATGAGTCATGTAAACTAAAGTAATACATGATCTAGTTTCAGGTAAATATGAAAGGTTACAAGAAAATTTACAGAAACATGAATTAAATCACAGACAGAAAAATTTGACATACATCACTTTCTTGACAGCCACAAATCAAACGCACAGATGATCAACAGTGGTAAACTAGGCCATCATTTTTTATTTTTTATGTATTTTGCCTCTGTTAAACAGGTTTGTCTGACTGAGTTTAGTCAAAAACCTAGTTTCAGCACAGACCCGGGGAGAAAATCTCCAACATATTACAAACATTTTTAAAAAGATTTACCAATTACATATACACTTGTTAATTCGATTACATTCATATGAAGAAAGGCAACTGCTACAGTATAAACGATACTTATAAACTAGTAGATGTTGACCAAAGAGAATTTAAAAAGGTGCATTAGTGGATTTGTCAGACAGACGAGTGTGATTAGTACTGAGAAATTCAAAGAAATTGAGGTGAAATACCAGTACTTTGTGGTTGCTGTTTAGGAATTGCTTGAACGCTGGAACAGTTTTCAACTGCTAGGACTGTGCATCTCTCCTTGTAGTCTGGATGTGCTTAGCAGAATACAATCCACTTACAGGAATGCTTTAATATGATGGTCCACCCATCTATATCCCTCCAGAGGATAGTTGTTTATAAGTAATGGCTAATGGTTACAAATAAAGAGGCAACAGCGGGCAACCTTCATAATCATCCTCTTGACAACTGGAAAGCCTCAGAAACCATAGTAGACCTTTTCCTTCTTGCAGATGAATTTTGAATACTTCATATACAAGTGACCTACATTTCTTCAGGAAACCCCATTAGCCATAAAACATCTAGGACTTCCCTCGTCTGGGCCAGTGATCAAGGACCCTCGATCCTCATCACCGACAGTGAGCATTTGCTCACAGTATTTTCAAATGCAACTCTCTGCACCAAATATAATTTCCCTTAAGAACACACAGGGAATGCACACTCCAGTCCTGGGCTTTCTCTCCAGACCCAAATTAAGACTCCCTACTGACCACTATAGAGCAGAGTCCTTAGCTGGGTGTTCTAAGCCAACTCCTCCACCACCCCCTCTATGAAATCAGTGCTCCTTGTGTCTCTGTTCAAAGTAGCTGCCACACACACACACTCTCTGAGATTTGATTTTCACACACACACACACACACACACACACACACACACACACACCCTGGGAAAGGTTGGTACAGCTTACCCGCTCTGCCATCTCCACCCAGACAATGAGGTAGATCTGCTCCCAAACAAAAACGTCCTTCAGTGTTAATAAAATTCATATCAAGACATCACATCCTTTACAGTTCAAAACCCAAAGAATACATGGTAAATCAACTAGGAGGCTAAGAGACAGGATTGTAGAACACAAGTCAGAAATAAGAAGGAAAGTAACTACAAACTCTCCAGCCCAACATATACAAGAAACAGATGAATCGCACTATTTTTCTTTTTGTGTTATGGATATTTTAACTTCTAACATTAGACGTGGGGATTTGGTGAACAGATTGGACACCAGGGAGTATGAGTGGATTATCCGCTTACAAGCAGACTCATACCCTGGCTTAAATAAACAGGTTACACTAAAACCTATTATGAAGAGAAAGCAACAACAAATATAATAAAGAATAGGTACCCTACTTGTATTGTAATAATTGAGTTGCATAAATGTATATTTTCAAAAACATATGTACATATGTACAGATAAGTACTTTCTTTGTTCTAAAGAAATAAAATATAAACATGTTGAAACGAACTGAAATGAATAAAACAAAATCCACGTCAGCAGAACCAGCAGCAAAGAGTCCAATATTAAGTGTTTTATTAACATCCACTTTTCGTTTAAAAAAACTGAACTTCTTCAGACAAACATCAAAAGGTAACAAATGTAAAAAAAACTCCTTAAATACACAATTAACACATGGTACATCTGAATGGACCAACAAACTGGTTAAAACTCGCTGACATCAATGTGTGGGGAAAAAGCTGATCTCAAAGCTTCATAAAGTGCTACTGCATACAAAAGTCAGGTCTTTACAAATTGTGTTTTAAAATCAAACTGACCAAAATAAAATGAAAATTGTCAATGGAAATGTGCCTAAACATTATTTAAAACCAAGAAAAATGAAACATAATAAATGAAACCGATTTGATAACGAAAAGTAAGAAGTAAAACATAAAAAATAATGAATCATAAATGAAGAATGAGAGTAAAAAATAATAATAAAATTACCTCTGCATACTTCTGAGTTTCAAAATGCAAGCTAATCTCACTGTCATTGAGACCAGGGGGTCTATATGAACAGAGTTTCAGCTGCCAAATCACTTCTAGACGCTCTAATAATAGTTGGAAAGGACCCCCCCTGATGTCAAAGGGAACCTGTCCTAACACCCTAAAAGTAAAACTGTGCTGGGGGTGGTCATTAATGTGTTTCGCCAAAGCGTTTTCACACTTGTTTTTTCTGATACAATATAAATGCTCATAGATTCTTTCGTTAAAACCTCTGTCAGTCTTGCCCACATAAAACGCTGGGCAAGACTGGCAGCAAGCTAAATAAACAACCGATCGAGATTTACAATTAAATCTACCAACAGTGGAGAAAGAAGACCCAGCAATTTTGAATCTCGAACCAGTGGCAATGTGCCTGCACATGTTGCAACTCTCATATTTGAAAGTGGCCCTCTACTCTAACACGAGTGTCCTTTTTTGTTTCAAGTATCCGTTTGAGGTTATCACCCCTCCTGTATATAAAACTAGGCAAAGTACCAAACCTGGCTTGAAAGGCATAGTCACACCAGAAAATACTCCAGTTCTTGACAAACACCTCCTTGATAAGGTGAATCTCAGCACTATAATTAGTGATGAAAGAAATAGAAGTGTCTACTTTCTTTTTGTCTACAAAGGCTTCAGGCATGACTGGTGGTAAATGTTCTAGTGGACAACTTGTGAACAAACTGCTTTGTAAAATAGGTTTATAAACACCCCCATATCTTTTAGTCTGGACCTCAGTAACCAGGTCCTGAATAAACTTGTCTGGGTGACCTCTGTGTAAAAACAATCCCTTAATGAACTCACATTCCTCTAAAAAGGGTTCATCATCAGTTACCAATACGTTTGCCATTCTTTTAGCTAGTGTAAACGAACACTTCATTACCATGGTTTAAAATTGAAAGGAGTCTGTATGAATCTGGGCCTGATCGGTCTTTACCATCTTTGGATAACACAGCCACCACAGATTACTCAAAGATGCTGGTACCCCCCCCCCCTGTTACAATAATATTAAATATTATATTAATAATTTATATATTATTTATAATATTAAACAAAATCTCTCAGATCTGTATCACTTTCTTCCCTCCTAACTTCCAATTTCCACAGGAATACCATCTATTTCTGGAGGCTTCTCAGCAGACTGGTTATACAGCATTTTTATTGCATCTCCTCCTATATTAATTGTTACCGAGTTGTATCTTCCTCAAACCTTGGCATAATTAAGTCTTCCATAAATATGTTCATTTGTGCTCTTTCCTGGTTTCCACATTCCTCTTCTTTTTACAAATTTTCATAACAATTTCTGAAATATCTCCAACAACTCTATAGCCACTCTGGATATTTTTCTTGTCAAAGGCTCCCTACATTTGGAGACAACACTTTCAACTTTCTATTAAGACATCATGCTAAAAGTTTTTGTGCTCTGGAGTTATCAAAAAATAGTTGCTTAACAGCAATCTTTCCAAACAAATGCATGTTATCTAAATACTCTTATTTTCTCTTTAGCTCTCTGCAAATGCACCTTTTTCTTATTCTTTGAGATTCCCCTTATTTTGCAATAATTTAACCTTTGTCAGCCCCTCTATGTAATTCCTATTACTTCTTAACCATACAATTCTTTTTTTCTCCTCTACTTTTAAACTCTGTTTTCATTTTATCCCAGTCACTACCTATCCCCTTCTAAAGAAATTTCTATCTTCCCTAATAACTGTCAAATAATTTCCTTCATCAGTTGCTTAAATTCCTAGCTTTTTAACAGGTAAGTGGGGAAGTGCCAGTGTCTACTTCATTACCCTGCACTTCTATATTGTTTTTCATAGGTGTATGATCTAAAACAGTTATTAGGTATGTGCCAAAGCTTTCAATTAAATGTACATGTTACTGTGAGGTATAATTTCTATTCCATTGAACCCAGTAACTGTACCTTGGGGAATAACATATGGATTCTGTGTGAGTTCCTACTATTGAATTCACATCATCCATATCACATTTTCCATGCATTTCTTCAGAAATCTACCCTCTTAATGGTTTTCCTTCTAGGTCCCTTTGATACATCCCGACTATTGCTAATTAATTTCCAGTCCCCGGCTATAATTAATATTCCCTGCTGAAAGCTGATAATTTCTCCCAAAATATTCTTACGCTCCATAATAGCAGTTTTTGGCAGTACAAAAACATGCCAGGGTAATCCTCCCCTCTTGCCAATAGCCCCTTACATATCTACTATTATTGTCTTTTCTTCTTCTTCTATCAATATTGGAGCTAGCAGTTAGTATTATCCCTTTTTCCTTTGTCCTGGATTCTCTGCTGAATATTAACCCTGAAATCATTTCTTTGTCAAATTCACACGCTCATTTCTTTCTAAATGTGTCTACTGCAACACTACTTGCACTCTGCATTTCTAAATATAATTCAATATTCTTTCCTTTTGTTTATACCTGCAAGGCCATTTATATGGATAAAGTACCCATTATGATACTTACTAAACATGTGGGTTTTTTTTATGCTATTTCCAACTTTCATCTTGAATACACACATTAGTATTTAGCAGACTGCTCTTTTATATACTTGTTTCTTCTCATCTCTATTTGAAATTATGTCACTTTTATCAAAACTTTTTGCTTTAATGGAAATTCCCAAGCACAAAACTAAACACATTTTCAGAAACCTCACTGCCATATTAAATTTTAACAAACACACCAAACTATGTACATTTTCATCAAATGAAGTTCAATCCTCCAGATAGGAAAAACATCCCCCAAATTGACAGTTGTACCCACAGGCATTACCTAATCTAGAATTAAGGTTACCCATACTAAAGTGCATGTTACAGCCTGCATTACCACTTACAGTGATTGCTGTCTATTCTTTTCCTATCTCTATTCCCCTCTCAGAAGTAAACAACAGGTTGCATGCTTTCACAAAACATTAACACCTTTTCCTAAAAAAAGTTTTATTTAAAAGGTAGCCAGTGTACTGAATTGTGCTTTGTTCTACTAAATGCATTCAAGTATTAAGGCTGGTAGGGGAGGTGACTCTCTCTTATACACTTCCCATAATTTCCAGCTTGGAAAAAAAAAACAGATAGCTTATCTTCATGTAAAAGTAGTCAACAATGAGGGAAAAACAGGTAACAACTTTCCAGATGCACAAGGGAATCTTTTTAAATTTTACTCAGAACAGAAGGTACAGAATTCCCCTGGCCAACTGCCTTCAGCTGCAGACTTCCACACTAAATGCATTTGCTACTAGAAAAAACAAGCTAATATCTTCACAGATGCAAGAAACTTAGCATTTGTTATGGCTTTCATCATTCTGTCTTATTTTACATGCACAATTGTTTACAAAAAAAAAAAAAAAAAAAAAAGTTTATTTATAGCTTAAGCCAAGGGCATTCATCATTCTAAAAGCAAAGGAAATTATTATAATTCTGCATGTAATACAACTGTACTTTTACACCCCACACCCCACCCCAGCAACCCAAGATTAAAGCATTATTTCTTTATTAACTTAATTTTATTTATTGTTCTTGTTTACCAGGGATGTCAGGACACATTTTCAGCAGGTGCTGAAGGAGAAAGGCTCCAGTGTACAAACAATAATAGCTAGAGTGAAACTAAGATCTGAAAGGCAATAATATAAATCAGTCTTTACATTTTCCAAAAGATGGAGAGCTGCACTTGAAATATGATAAAATATAAAGACAGCCATATTGCTGCTACTTTCAACAGAAAGCTAAGCTAAATATGTTAAAACTGATATACTGGTCAGAGCTAAATTTGTGAAATAGAGGACAGGGTAGTTGAGGGTGAAGGATTTTAACAAAGGGGGGGGGGGTGAGTTACAGTACAAGTAGGAGCATGATATGGAGGAAGTTGAGCAGGAATGAGACTAAACGAGTGATGTGTTAGTCTGGTGCAGCACACTTACAGAGCCAGGACTGAGCAAGTCCTATTTTGGTTGTAGTTTGAATGACTTTAGAGAGCAGTCCTGACTTGCTTTTAGGGGTGGAGTTCCAGGCTTTTGATACTTTATGGGAGTAAATGGAACAGTTTTGAATGGAGCCAGAGACGCAATGTCTGTGCTAGAGAATAGGTTGTAGCTCCTGTAAGAAGAGTAGAATGGTTTTATTGTTTCATGGGTTCCAGATGCTTTAATAAAACTTAGAGGTCTAGTGTGTATTGTAGCACATAGGTGCTAAACCCTGGCAGTTTCTAGTGATGGGGGACAATGCGGGTCCATGTGTACAATGTCATTCTTGTAAGCCAGAAATAATATTTAGATAGTAGGAGATTTCTCTCAGCATTCTGTCTTTGATCTGAAAACAAGGACCACTCACCCACACTACCTTACCTTGCTCTATTCAGTAAGTAGTAACAGTAATTCTTTAGATTAGTCAGGAAAATATAGTGAGAATAGTCGAGTATTTTTCTGCAACTGTGCGACTCTTTCCAGTGGTGTTATTTTCAGTATTTCCTGTGACTGCAACTCTGGTGTTTACTGTAAATAAATAATTAGTATTTTCATGCCATTTTATCAATCATTATTAAATATATTTAAACCTCTCATTGTGGCTGGCTTTTTTTTTTAGAAAATATTTAAGCTTTGAGAGCATTTGCACATATTTGGTGATAACTCTGGCCGCCACTCAAAGCCTGGCTGTTTGGTCAACATTACCATTGGAATTAGTATTAATTTCACTCAGTATAATTGGATACCCTTTTAAGAGCCTTATAGTAACCGACTGTAGCAGTGAAACTACCTTATAGTCTGGACAGAAGGTGGCATAGCAGGTAATCTGTGGCAGCCTTTCCCAGGTGCATGTGTGTGAAAAGTAAATCTCAAAGAGTGTGCGTCAGTTACTTAGGCAGGGACACTATGCACTGGTTTCACAGAGTGAGTGGTGTAGGACTTGGCTTGGACACTCAGCTGAGGACCTAACACTGAAGTTGTGCCAGTGGGAAGCCTTACTGGACCTGGGGAGAGATAGAGCGAGACAGAGAGAAACCCAGTCCCCGGTCTGTGTTCCCTGTGTGCCCTTAAGGGAAATTGTATTTGATGCAGGGACAGGTCTGCTTCTGGAAATACTGAATGTATCCATTCGTATTCCAAGTGAATGTTACTCTCCAGTGTCAGTGGTGAGGATTCAGGCTCCTTGATTACTGGCGACCAGTGCAGACATCACAGGGAGTATGTGAGTTGGTTCGGTATTTCAAAGTCGCTGGAGTTCTCTGATGGCCAAACAGTGGTGTGCTCTCTTGCAGGAGGCTGGCTGCAATTTTTGCAACCTTGTTGTAGCACTGCCAGAGTTTGTTTTGTTGAGTTAGCTGGATGTTTGTCAGTATTGCTGCAGCATGGAGAACAGTAGGAAGAAGGGTACTGGTGATGGGACATCATGCAGTGTTACACAGATAAGAGTTTTGCCTTATTGAGTGCTTAGCTTTTTTTTTTTTTTTTTTTGTTTTTTTTTAATATATATTGAATGAGGTATCCAAACGTTCAGCCTTTGTCTATGTAAATGCCTAGTAGTTTGGTGTGACAAGTTCTACTTTGGTACTCTTGGAAGAGATAAATAGTGAAGGATGCTTTCTTTATTGCTAAATGTTTGGGAGTGAAGAGAATTAGTTTTGCTTTGTTAGGGATTAGGATTAGCTGGGAGGTTTTGACATCAGTTTTGATAGAAGTGAAGGATTCTTGGGTCAGTTTTTGAAGGGAATCAAGGTTATTTTTTTGTGCGGGTGATGGCAGAATTGCTCAAGTACTATACTAAGGCATTCTTACTGGTCAGACCAAGGTCAATAACAAAGATGATAAACAGGATTGGCTTCAGTATGGATCCTTGTGGAACCCCAACTGCAAGACAGACAATGGATGAGATGTCAATGTGCCATTTTACTGCCTGGAGTATGTTACAGAAGTACAGTAAATTCTCAGTTAACCGGAACTCAAGCAACTGGCAAAAAAATATCGAAGAAATACAGTATAATTTTCATGTGTTTCACTTTGTTTCCCCCCCCAGAAACAGATTGTGTTTTTAGAGTTTTAAAAAGGAAGATATGAATAAATTCCCTCTGTCCCCAACCTGAGAATAAGTCAAACCAAACAAATAGTATAGGGTACAGTATTAGTCAAGCCTATTTTTAATAGTAACTCTCAAGCAACCAGAAATTACAGTTATCCGGCATCTACTAATCCCCATGGTTGCCAGTTAACAGAGTTTACTGTAATTAGAAAATAAGGATAAATAAAAACTGCCTAGACTGGAGAGTTTTTTTTTTTTTTTTTTTTTTTTTTTTTTTTTTTTTAAGTGCACTAGGTGGGGAACAGTGTTGAAAGCTTTGGAAAGATCAAAAAAGACTTCTGTTCAGCCTTTCTTCTTATTTAACTATAAAGCATACATTTCCTACATCTAGCAAAGAACTCTTTACTTAAATAGCTTTAACACACACAGTCAGTGAAAAGACTCCCCCCTCCCCTACATTTAAAATACCTTGCCTCCACACTATACAAACCTAGTTTATAACAGAATATATACTTTACAACATGAAATGTTTTATACAAATACTAAAGAACAAAAATTGTTTTACTTAGTTACTTCTTTCTCCTTTATCCTTTAAACATTAATGATAAAGTGGGGTATATACTTCACAGCCTACCCCCCCAAAAGTTTAACAAAGTCGGCTAAAGCCCATTCTCTCTCAGACACTTCCTTGCAAAGCCATATTTCACAAATGTAACTGATACTTTAGTCTCCCATTTATTCACTAATTTCAGTGTTACTAGTCTTTTTTAATCATCTTCATCTCCCAACACTAGGCTCTCAAAGTTTATTTTATTTTACATTTGTTGACCGGGCTAGTCTGGCTGAATATATGTCCATTTTCAGCAGAGGCCCGGGGAGAAAAGCTCCACTATATACTAGTGCCAAACATAAAAAAGGTACTTAAAAGCAGCACAGCAGGATAAAAATATTATAGGCATGTAAAAAAGAGCTAATTAGCTTAGTAATAGTATAGAAGGAAATACAACAGAATATAGACAAAACAGTGAGGATTCCTAGTTCTATAATCTTAACCATGCAATAATACTAATGTTGAAGGAGAGAAAATAGTGACTCACCCGAGTCTATAGAAATATTTACAGTATTTACAATAATGATAAAAACTTTTAGTGCCAGGGCACTATTTTTAAGAAACAAAGTTCCGCAGGGAGCAAGATATGGGTTTAAAATAGAAAGGATAGAGGACTGGTTGTAAAAATGTAACAAGTAGAAAGAGAAAAAGGTGTTTTATGAAAATTAAAATGGAAGTGAAATTCAAGGTGAGCTACAGAGGGGGGTAGCGCTAGTGATAGTGACAAGTAGAAGAGTAGAGTAGAGAACTGTAAGGAGAGTAGGAATGCTGAGGTCAGTCAGGATTAGAGCAAGGACATAGCCAGTGAGATTTGAAATAGTTCCTTAGTTGTTTCTTGAAAAGTTGTGCTGAGCCTACAGTGGTCAGTTCTGTGGGAAGTTTATTCCAGTGTGCGCCAATAACATTTGTAAACAAGGAGTCACCAGCTTTATTGTGTGATTTGAGAGTCGCAACTAGTAGTTTGTTAGCTGAACAAAGTGAAATAAGATTCTTGTAAGGGGCAATAAGGTTGTTAAGTAAGGGTGTATTAGTAGGGTAATGGAGTATTTTAAAGGTAATAACTAGTTGATGTAGGAGAATAAGATTTTGTAGTTCTAGCCAGCCGAGCTTCTTGAGATTAACACAATGGTGGGTTCGAAATGGGGAGCCTGAGGCAAACCTGGCAATGCTATGGCAAGTGTTTGAAGGTTAGATTTTGACAGGTTCATAAGAGATGGAGAGGCATACAATAACATAGAGAGGAGATGAGTTTGGGCAAGAGACACCCTGGTGGTAGGAGTAAGAAAGGGCTTGAGTCTATAGAGGGCACCTATCTTTTTATTAACTGTTTTGATGGTTAGGTCAATATGGTAATCAAAGTTTAGTTGATTATCTATTGTAAAGCCTAGAAGTTTAGTGGAACAATCAGGTGAAATGATAGTGCCATCGTTAGACACAATAGAAAAGGAAAAAGGGGCAGACTTAGGGGTTGGGGAGAAGAGTAATAATTTGTTTTTTTTGGGGGGTTGAGGAGGAGACAGATATTTTGGAACCATTTTTCAGCAGCTGAAAATATTTTTTGGGTAGAAGAATGAAGTACAGCTGGAGATGCAGCAGAACAGATGATAGTTGAATCATCTGCATATTGTATACAAGTGGATGTTGGGAGTGAAGTAGACAGGTTGCTT
Organism: Protopterus annectens; assembly: GCF_019279795.1. NCBI lineage: Eukaryota > Metazoa > Chordata > Ceratodontiformes > Protopteridae > Protopterus > Protopterus annectens. The sequence continues at coordinate 1,131,376,381 of NC_056728.1, read as the reverse complement.
ATAAATATGGAAAAGAGAAGGGGACCTAAGATGGATCCTTGAGGGACACCGATAGTGACTGGGAGCTGAGAGGATAGATGGCTGTCTCATAGGACAGCTTGTTTCCTACCTTTCAAATAAGAGTTGAACCAGTGCAATGCCAAAGAGTCAAGTGAGAAAGATGTTAGAGTGTCAAGTAAAAGTTGATGGTTAACCATATCGAAGGCTTTAGAGAGGTCAAGAAATAAAGAACAGGAAAATAGGCTGTTATTGCGATTTTTGTTGATGGTATCTGTGAAGGACAGAAGTGCAGTGGACGTGCTATGGAAAGGTCGGAAACCATGTTGGGAGTCTGTAAGTAGGCTATTATGTAAAAGATGGTGTAAAAGTTGTTGGTGTATACAGCGTTCCATAATTTTAGATAGAGATGATAGTAAGGCTATAGGGCGGAAATTAGAAAGTTCATTCGTGATACCTCCTTTATGCAGGGGAATGATATGGGAGACTTTCCAGAGGGAAGGAATAGTTGATTCGGTTATGGTTCTGTTAACTAAGATAGAGACTGGGTATGCTAGCTCTGCTGCTGCTAGTTGCAGATATTCAGCTGGTAGATGGTCAGCTGAAGGAGTGCATGGTTTAAGTTTTGAGAGTAACTTACGTATATGGGTTGTGGAGACTGTATTAAATTTTAAAGTGGGGGTGTTATTTTGAGGAGAGGCCTTCTGAAGGGAGGTGGGGGGAGGCATGGCCTTTGCTAGAGTGGTGACTGTTTCTGAGAAGAAGTTGTTGAATATATTGGCTACTGTATTGGGGGGGGGGGTCTGAGCTAAGTTAGCTGGAGTAGGTGTTTTGGTATTCCCTGTGTAGAGCAGTTTGATTCCTGACCAGAATTTGTTGGGGTTATGGTTTTGATTTTGTTGATATTGAAGGTAATAATTTTTTTTATCAAGATGGGTGAGTTTTTTTTGTAGCATTTCTGAGGTGTTTGAAGTTTTGATGGTCAGTTGGGTTTTTAGTAGATCTCCATTTTGCCCATAGTTTATTCCTTAATAGCATTGTTTTCTTGGTTTCTTTAGAAAGCCATGGGGCAGCTTTGGTTCTTGTTCTAATTAAGCGTGAGGGGGCATGACGCTCAAGAATTTGGAGGAATGTATTATTAAAATGGGTAACTGCTTCATCAAGTGGGAGGTGTTTTACAGCTGACCAGTTACATACATTAAGTTCATTAAGGAAAGACGGAAGGTTGAAGTTTTTTTTGTTACATATAGTATGAAAGATAGCTTGCTTGAGATGGTTGTTTTTCTGTTTTGTGATGTAGGTAAGAAGATGGTCACTGATATTGTCTGGGAGTATTCCAGTATTGTATGAGAGGGGATTATTGTTGACAAATATCCAGTTCAGTATGGCTTGTTTATTGGTAGATTTGTGAATCCTAGCTGGGGAGTTTACGGTTTGTTGAAAGCTAAAGAGGTTGAGGTGATGGGTGGGTTTTGGGGAAATCCAGGAGTTCCAATCGACATTAAAGTCTAAGATAATAGTTTCCTGGGGGAAGTAACAGGAGAGCCAGCTAAGTATGTTTTCAAGTGTATTTAGGTTGTTACCAGGAGGGATGTAGGAACATATGTATATGACTTTGCTTTTATTTACTTGGAATTTGCTACAGAGTATTTCAGCATTGGCAGGGGATGGAGGTTGGGAGTCAATTGAGGTCACTTGCAGTACAGATTTATAAAGTAAGGCAACTCCCCCACCCTTTTTGTTCAGACGATTTTTCCTTTAAATGCTATAGCCAGGAGGAATAATTTCATTGGCTTTGGTACCTGGTTTAAGCCAGGTCTCAGTAAGACAGAGGATATCAAATGAGTAGAGGTCAATTAAAGCATGGAGTTGTGTAATTTTATTGTTGATGCTATGAATATTTATGTGTGCTATTGACAGGGAGTTAGAAGAGAAAGGAGAGCTCACGTTGTTTGTAGCTTGGTTTGAGAGGGTGTGGAGGAGGGAATTGTGTGGGCCAGGGTTGGGGTGAATGTCCCCATGTGACAATAAGAGTTACAGAGGGAATGATAATAGTTTCGAGTGTTTATAGGGTATTAGGTAGAACTTTCTAGTAGTATGATACTTTTTAAGGAGTATCCTGTGGTAGTGAGGGGGAAGGTAAGGGTAAGATGCCAGGAGGTTAATATAGGTTTGTTTGGCTAGAGGAAGGACAGAGCTTGTGTGTTAGCTCGGAGATCTGCTAAGGGTGTGGTGTTCATAGGAAGTAAGTGTATAGTATAGAAGTAGAATGTTGAGTAGGGTAAGAAAAGTGGTTTAAATGTCAGGGGCATGTTTAGTTTGGAAAGCTTAGCAAGGTTGGAAATTAGTAGTGCTTTGATGGTATGGAATTGGGTGTGATAGTAAGAAGGGAGTTGAGCATTTGTAGGTGTGAATGAGGCTGGAGTTGATAGGTTGTGAGGAAATTGGGGGTGTGGCTGAGGAAGTATAAGTTTAAGGTTACTGGGGGTGGGTGGGAATTGGGGGTAGGGGAGTGGAGTGAGCCCGCAGGGCGAATGGAGCAGGAAGAGCTAGAGAGGGGACCAAGGCACAGAAAACAATCAGTGAGAAGTGAAAGAGGCACTATGTTTAGTGCAATTAATAGTGGACTGTAAGATAAAGTTAAGGAAAAATATAGGTAGATTGGGAGAGATAGAATAGTCGTTAGGTAGCTAAGTGGGGTAGTAAAGTTGGATACAGTACAGAAAATAGAAAAGGGTTAGGACTAGAAAGAGAGCAGGAAAAACATGAACTCTAGTGAGAATAAAGGAGTATATGGGTATCTACTGAATAGGGTGCCACCTAGTGACCAAGTCTGGAAGAACGAGAGACAGAGCAAGCAAAGAGTTCACAGCTGGGATGTGGTGATCTAGAGGAGAGTGCTATCCTAAGGACAAAGGATATAGAAAGAGGGCGAGAGAGGATCAACTTAACTGCTACTGGAGGAGGGGGGGGGCTAGGTAGGCTGCTGGTTAACTTGGGAGGGAAGACAAATATCCCGGAGTTTTTAAATTAAAAATACATTAGCAGGACATACTTTCAAACAAGGACTATAGAGGGTGCACAGTCTTAGTGGGAAGGAAGAACAAATCCACTTCAGGACTCAGTTCCTTAACTTGGATTCCACGGGGCTTCTTGGAGTGGAAAGGCAGGCACTCAGGATCGCAAGGCTGGTAAAATATGAGGAAGAGAGAGAAGATAAGTAGGTAAATTCAACAGTCAAAGGGTGTATATAAGAGACAACAAACTTAATACCTTATATTCTAAGTCTAGGGATAGAGTAGAAAGGCTGACCCCTTACCAAAGTGTAAAACAAGCACACCAGAGAAGGGTTAATACAGAGCAGAACACACAATCAGTACAGTTTTGTGCAGAATGTCTGTTAAGGTAATAAAGTTAGCCTTAGCAACAGCAGTTTTTTTTGCAATATGTCTGTTTAGGTACAACATAAAGTTAGCCTTAGCAACAACATAATATCCGGCCACAAACATCTGTATTAAGAAATTAGGAGCTGAAAGGAAGCTAGAAAACTAGCGGTATTATCACTAGACAGAAATGTAACAGTTCTGTTATAAATCAGCTTACATTCATTAGTATTGCAAGTATTATATATGCAATATCACTTCCAGCCTAAGAATATAGACACTGCGTAGTTGGGAACCACGTGGACGCTAGAGTGAGCAGCGAAGCAAACACAGCCCGATATAGAAGCTGCTTAAAGGGTGATTCATGAAGCAAGCATGAGTCGCTAGAATAAGCTATATGACAAAGTTCATGATACTCTTAAATTCTTTTAGTCGACACTTTGCTTTTTCCTCCTTTTATGCATTTTCCTTTGGAACACTGGAAAAGGCTTCACTGGCAAAACATCTACATGAGCTTTGTCAGAAGAATAAGAAGCAGAGTCCCCCTTCTGCTTGCTGGCTCATTTCTGTTGGCTGAACTTTATTTCCTCCTTAGCCTGTTCTGTATCAGAAACTTTTTTTGATCATCCAGGAAAAATATTCTGATGACAGCTGGATACAGCAGTTTAAATCTCCCACCTGCCTCTTTATACACACCGACTGTTAGAAATTGTTTGATTTTCTTCTGCCTAGTGTGCACAGTGAATAATCATTTTCTACAAATGCTTCTCACTCCATTTTTTTTTTTTTTTTTTTAACAAAAACATCTTTATTAAATTATCACGTATAAGACAGGCAATCTTACATTTATATAAATGAAAATAAACCACACAGACAATCTCACTTGTAAACATTAGACATTTCAAACCAAGCCAACACAACTGTAGCTACAAACATTATGCATCACTTATAATACAGTCAGTCAAGCCAACCATTACATAAGCTCATTCAAATCCTGCCCTCCTTTAAACCTCATTCCTCCTCTGCATGTACTGATCCCATTTTTTTCCTATGCAAGTTCCTCCTACCCTTTTCTAAAGATCCCAATTTCAGTTCTCTCCGTTACTATCTTCACTACTACTAGCAAAGTTGGTTTAGACTTTGATTTCTATTTTTAGTAACTTTAGAAGAAGCCATCAATTACTTTAACTCTAACTTCCTCACCATTCTCAACCAACATGCTCCAACCAGATTAATTAGAGTTAAAACCAAGTCTGCCCCATGGCTTTCAAAAGTAACCAAACTGAAAATGCACCTTAGAAATAAACATTGGGCCAAATGGAGAATGACTAAAAACCCTGTTGACCAACAAACCTTTAGGCAGTTAAGAAATGACACTAAGAAAGCTATACTCTGATAAAAAAAATTACTACCAACAATTCCAACAAATTAATCAAAACAACCCTCAAAAATTCTGGACTAGCATTAATCAATTACTCCACCCAGGTCATTCCACCACACCTAACCCTCAAAATACTGACCATACTAATCCCATGAATACAGCCAATACAATTAATACCTTCTTTACTAATACTATCCAAACACTAGCTAGTCAGTTATCACCTAATAGCTTTACTCTGCCTTCTTATAACTCTACCTCACCCCCTCCTTTTAACTTGAAACCTGTACCCACTACATATATTCTAACCCTCATACAAAAACTAAAACCATGCTCTCCCTCAGCAGATCAACTACCTGCTGATTTCCTACGGCTATCAGCCAAAGCTATAGCTTATCCTATTTCTATTCAGATCAATAGGACTATTACTGAAGGTCACATACCTAGCTTATGGAAAGTGTCTCATATTATCCCCCTCCATAAAGGTGGACACTTCTATGAGCTCTCCAACTACCGCCCGATTGCCCTTCTTTCATCCTATTCAAAGATCATGGAGAAATGTATCCATAGGCAATTACTTGATCACTTAACTCAAAATAACTTACTTTCCATTTGTCAACATGGTTTCAGACACTCACATAGCACCACCACCCTTCTTTCCTTTACAGATTGCATAAACAAAAAACTTAACCTTAATAACCTTTCTTCAGAACTATTCATAGACCTGTCCAAAGCATTTGACATGGTCAATCATCAGATTCTCATCAACATACTCAAATCCCCATCTTTAGATGCACCTACCATAAAATGGTTCCATTCCTACCTAGACAAAAGACAACAGGCAGTAATTTGGCATAATACTCTTTCTACCCTCCAACCAGTTACCCTAAGTGTCCCTCAAGGGTCCATACTAGGACCTCTCCTCTTCTCAATATTTATTAACGACCTTCATCTAGCCATCCCCCAAGCCACATGCATACAATATGCTGACGACTCCACACTAATATGCGCAGCCAAATCCACATATGAACTCCTCTCTCTTACCCAGAAGACATTTAACACAGTTGAACAATGGTTTACACAGCGTTGTCTTCTTTTGAACCCCAAAAAAACTAAACTCCTCCTCTTTAATCTGACTCAAGTCCTCTCCACTTGATTTCTCAGTTGCATCCACCAATGGTACCATTACATCACCCGAGCCAACCACCAAACTATTGAGTATCACCATAGATAATCTGAACTTTGACACCCATATCAACAATACAATAAAAACTGTCAACAAAAAACTTGTCTCCCTCTATAGGATTAAACATTACCTTTTCCCCACAGCTAGAACAACCATAGCTCACACTCATGTAATCTCTACTCTCCTCTATGCCTCACCTATTTTTACTAAACTTTCAAAAAATAACCTCAGCAAACTGGAAACTTCCGACAATAACATTGCTAGATTTGCAACAGGAAACCCTTACAGAACCCACCACTGCATAAATATAAAGTAGCTAGGATGGCTTGAACTACAAAACGTGATTAAATTCCATCAACTAACCATTGCCCATAAAACACTCTATAAACCAGTCATTACTCCTATTCTATCTACCCTCATCACTCCATACACAAATATGAAATCACTACGTTCCTCACACAAATATCTTCTACATACCTCTAAACCTAACAACAAGGCTGGTGAATCTCTCTTCTCTAATGCTGTTGGAAAAACTTGGAATCTTCTCCCCAGTAACCTTTCCTCTCTTCCCTCTCCATCACTCTTCAAAAATAGACTGAAACTCTACCTTACAACACACTGGTTGTGCCCCTGTACTAAACCCGACTAGGCATTTATCCATCTGATTAATCTTAGCTCTGCTTATCCCAGACTACTTATAAGCTACTATATATTCTATTATAGATTTTTTCTCTTTAACTACTCTTGTGTCTAGATTTATTCTCTTAAACTACACTGTGTCTAGTCTCTCTAAATACAAAGTATTCTCTTATACAAAATTTTTATTAGGAAAATTTTTTGAATGGCTAACCATAGCTGAAATGTACCATGATTCCTGTTTACTGAAATGCAACAAAATGTAATGAATGAGATGAGTATCTGTAAATTTAGCTGTATTTGTAAATGTCTCGTATTATAAATGATAGTGTTTTTTTTTGTGTTTGTTGGAGCTTTTCACCTCGGGCCTCCACTGGAAATGGACATGTATCCAGTTGGACTAGCCCGGTCAACAGACGTAAAATAAATAATTAAAATAAAAACTGCTTTTTTGCCAGCCATCATAATTAGACTCAGCAAGGCCTTACTGTGTCGAGGCAATTCCAATTCTGTATCACAGCTCAAAAAAATTTTTTCCTTAATTACACCAATTTGCTCACCCAGTATCTTTGACAAAGCAGTCTGCAGGAAATTCTTAAAGTCTGCCTACTTATTACATTCACAGAAAATATGTTTCCAGTTACCTCTTTCTTCCCTATCACACTTCCAACATCTGTTGCCTACCAGAGGAAAAATTATTTGGAATATACCTGGGGGTATAAAAATAACACTTCCAAGCAAAGATCCTACATCTTTTAGACTTAGTTGCTTATTTGGGAGACATACATATACCCCCATTGTTTTTTTGTGAAATGATTATCCAATCTCTCTTCCTAATCCTTTCTCTGTTTAATTCTTATAGTTATCAAGCAAAATTGTATATGCTCTACTAATTATTCCTTTCTTAATGGCAACTTCTAGTCTAGATTCTACTAAAAACTCTACTGGTCTCTCTCATTTAGGACTCCCCTATTTCTTTCTCTCTGCCTATACTGTGATATCAATCCTTGATAGTGAAGGTAATCTCTAACCTGCAGTCCAAATAAGATCTTGGCATCTTCCCATTCTATTACCTTTCCCTCTCTAGTTATTTGCTTCCAATACCTTGGGTTCCTTTGATAGTTTTCTCCAATAAATTCCAGACCCCTCTTGCCTATTGTCTGTACCCCTAAATGCAGTCAACTCACTCGGCAGACTCTCCTTTCTCCATTCCCGTGTTGACATAGTTCTTAGAAAACTGCTACTTTGGGAATATAACATTCTGATAATTATTCTTATTCTCCTTAAAGGTCTGCACCCAAAAATCTAAGTCTCTTCTTGATCCTGGAGCTTCCCCCATTTCATTACCTCTTTCCACTTTGAATTATATTTTTCTGCTTGTGCTATGTGCAGGAGCCTTAACTGTATTGCTCTGAAATACCTACTCAAATCAAGTAATCCCAATCCACCCTGTTCTATTGGAAGAATAAGTATATCCCACTTGACTCTTGTTGCTTTCCCCTCCCAGATAAAATCCTTTGGTTCTTTATTAATTGCTATTCACAATGTCTCCTCTGCTTAATAAGAATATGCCTGACCTGTGTACAAGACTAATGGGATTAAAAACATTTTAACTGCTTGTATCTTGCCATCGATACCCACATAACAAAGCTTCCATTTGCTCAGCTTTTGTATTATCTTTTGTTTAGACTCTTCCCACATATCCGTAGCTGCCACATCAGAATAATGTTTAATACATACGCCTAAATGCTTCATTTTTATCATGTCCTCATAAGTATGGATATTGCTGAACCAAGTCATTTTGCTGTCTCCAACATTTGATATTTTTTCCTTATTCCAGAGTTTTTTCAGACTCAACTCTTTCTGCTGGTTTGATTGCATCTTACTAATATAGGTCTTGACTGCTTTTTCATGGCCAAGTTTGGAGCATACAGTTGATGTGACCTCTCAGTTAACAAATCCTGCTGTGGAATACCAGTCCAGTTGCTCAATTGTGTTTTCATAAAAATAATACAATCCATTCATTCCAGTTTCTCTGGTATAGCAGAAAATCTAATTTTTTCTGCTTCTTTGTCTTCCAACGCTATATTTTTTGAAACAGCACTCCTTGAGAAGCCTCATACTCAGACAGACTTTTTTCATTCCATCTTCTGATTTTTACAGTTTTACCAGTTCATTTGAATAGCTAGTTGCAGCTTTGTGCAACCTTTTATGAGTGGATATATTCCTTCAGTGTTCATTTGTTTTAATCACCTCGGAGTACATTTGATTTAGTTATTCCTCTACATTACTCGAAACCAACTCTAGTATCAACACAAACTTGAATTGCTTTTTGTTGAACTGCAGGAGTCTTCCCAGTCAGTGTTTTCTCTTCACCTTCTCTGTCTGATTTTCTTTCAGGTTCTCCAGTTTTCTTCTTTACTGGCATCCAGGCATTGTATTTACTAGCCAGTAAATTAATTTTACCCAAGTGGACAAACTCAATGGTCCTTTTTCTCAGCATCTATTTTCATACTGGGAGAGCTGAAATTAAAGCTGTTGATCAGTGTGCAGCCATTTTGGAAGTCCTAATATATACTCTTTGGGCTTTAGTCCAGTTGCTAATTCTTACTCAGCCTTTACCCCTACTGATAAAGCAGCTTTTACTTATGAAGAAAGAAAGTGGTTCTAAAGGTGCCTTCATGGACATGGGAAAATTGCCTGTTGTCTCCACGGTCAGGTTCTCCTGGACTGAAGTAAAAGACAAGCCTCCTGGTTGACTGGTGTTTAAATGGAATTGCTGCATAACTTGTAGTGTATGACCCACCTAAATAGCTTTTGCTCCCAGGGGGACAGATTTCAAAGAATACCATAAAGTTATTTAAATTTGATACCTTCACAGAACATAAACACAATGCTCTTTTCCTCATCCCTGTCATTGCAGAGTAACAGTTTTCAACAATGACTATAGCCTCTTCTAGCATAAGCTGTTTCTTTGGTTACCAAAGTAAAGAAAGCAGCTTCTCTTCAATGACATGGGTCTCCATGTAAGCTGACATTTGCCTGCGCTGTGTGTTTGCTGGGGATCAGTGAAGAGAAAAAACATCTGCTCTCCTCTCAATTTCGATACTGGATCCAGGTACCCCAGTCCATCTTGCCAACTCTGCTGCCATAAATTCAGCACACTTGCTGTGTTCCGATTTTCTTGGCATGCCTGAGAATCTCAAACTTCTCCATTATGCCCAGTTATCACATTCATTTGGCTTATTCACCATGGATTCCAAACAGACCCCCAATACTGGAATCCAAGTTTTGCTCTCCATTCCCTACATTACCATACTCTGGATAAAAATCAGGTTGAACCAACAATACTTCCTTCAACTCCTTATAACTTTTGCTTAGGATACAGATCTCCTTCCAGATGAGTTCATTTTCTCTTAACTTCTTGAAGATGTACTCTAATGACATTTATTTTCCATTTTCAGCCAATGTTTGAAACACACTGCACAAGTCTAACAGAGAAGTCATATGGGTCCAAGCCTTACCATTGGACAAAGTGTTTGGCTTCTTACTCTTGTTCACTTTGGCTTTCTTGACCACATTAATCACAGGCACAGATCTTAATCTGAAGCTTTTCATTTGAGTATAAGACTGAAGAGACTGAATTACAAAAATGTAGTTACTTAGACCAAGAGATAGGGTCACACATCAGCCACAATAAGAGGTGTCATACCAGAAGCCAAAGTAAAATACTCTTCTGTAATTTGGTACAGTCAAAATCTCATCAAAGAAGGGAATAAAATATCTCATTCACCATGGGAGTCGCACCTGCACAGGTGTTGAGTAAATTGGTACCAAAGACTCAGTAATCTGATATGTGGATACTATACATTATACCATAAATGCCCAACCAATCAAAATAATTGAAAATACTAGGAATTGGGGTCTAGAAAGTAGGAAGAGTCAGTCATTTATTCTAGCACAAGAGTTGAAACACACCCCCTCAAAATGCAATAGAACTAGGCAGAAATCAAAGTAATTCAGTTAAAAATGTTTATTATCTTTGCATTCAGAGTATCCAAGAAGCCAATAACTCATAGCACTATCAGTATAACTTAATAAAATGAAAATAAAACTAATCTATGATATCAAGAAAGTGAATTCTGGGAGAAAGAAAAAAATGAAGAAAAACAAAATCTCAGTCTATATGACAGTCCTGCAAGTATAAGAAATTAAGATAAGGTGCATGGTGATGCAACTTCATTTATATGTGAGCACACATATGTAATTGCAAGAACACAAACCCAACATTCCAAAACTCACATTCTGTGAGCTGTAAAGTGAGACAAAGAAAGAAAAGTTAAGCAAGAATAAATAAAGAGCAATACAACTTATTGACCATAGGGAGTAAAATGTGATGAGGAGGACAGGAGAATGTACAGTTATGTAAAATCTTACCATAAAGTAGAAGTCCTTTCCTTCACAGTGTTGCAGTATTCATTATACTAGGGACCCCTGCTCCAAGGGTTGCCTGGAACCTGGTCAGTATAACAAAGCCTTAGGTTGTAATAAGGACATCATACATCACATGTACACTCCACGCTCATAACATAGGGCATAAAGGTGATGTACAGACATACCTTCTTCAGAACTGAAAAGCCACAAGAGAAAAAAACAATCCAAGGAGTAAAAGAACATTTGCATCCAAAAGGAAACAGAAAAATAGGGGAGGAAGAAGGGAGTGAGAGGAAAGACATCTACTGTTAAGGTAAAATTTTACACAACTGTACTATGTCCTTCCATATCACTGCTGCAGTACTCGTTATACTAGGAAGAATACAAAAGCTCAAGAGGGAACTTGGGAGGAGTAAGGTCCAGCAGAGCCCTCAAGAAGGCCATGCAGTATAGCCCTGGCAAATCTGTCTCTAGCCCTGAAAACAATATCCAACTTCTAATGGTTTGGAAACAGTATGCACAGAAGTCCAAGTAGCAGCCTCAAGGATGGAAATGGGATCCAATCCTTTGAAAAAAAGCAGCAGAAGCCACAGCCCTGGTAGAATTAGCCTCAATAGAAGAAAGGCTTTTCCCACGAAAAAGAGTAGAAGGAGGAAATGTCTTAGAAATAGCCAAACTCAAAGACCTAGGTTGAAAAGAAAAAAGTTGTTTAGATTTACAAATGGCCTTAGCTTTAGTTTTATCTAAAAAATATCTCCGATGTCTATGTAAATCCAAGGTGTGAAGAACCTTCTCACTAACAGACTGCGGAGAAGGGAAAAAAAGTGGGCAAATTAATCGACCGATTAAGAGACAACTCATTAACCACCTTGGGCATAAAAGGATTAGAATGAAGAGACACTGTCCATATGAAACCTAAAAAAGGAGGTACAGTCATAAGGGCCTGAAAGCTCAGACACCCTTCTAGCTGACAAAAGGACCAAAAGAACAGTCTTCCAAGTACAATGCTGTAGGGATGCTGAAGGGACACTTAAGAAATTGTTCGATCTCAAATCTAGAAGCCAAAAAAAGGAGTCAAAGGCAGGCAACAGAAATAGCTGCAAGGTGGGCTTTATCTGAAGAGTATGCTAACCCTGAATTGAGCAATTAACACAAATAAGAAAGAACCAAAGGAACTTCCACAGAAAGTGGATCCAGGTTACAAGCAAGACACCAAACAGAAAATGTCTTCTATTTGGATAAACAAGTTTTCCTGGTAGTGGGTTTCCTGGCTTCCAAAAGAACAAAGCACATCCTCAGATAAAAGATGCCTAAAAGGGATCAAAACCCTATCACCCACAGTGTCAGCTGAAGTGTGGGTAAGTGGGGATGGATAAGAGATCCTTTTCCTTGTGTGAGTAGGTCCACCCTGTGAGGTAACTTTTGGTGACTGCCCTTGGCTAAGTGCAGAAGAAGAGAGACCCAATGCTGTTTGGGACAAAAGGGAATCAAGATTTTGTGAGAATCTTGTTCCATCTTGAACAGGACCACTGGTATGACAGTAAATGGATGGAAGTCATAAAGAAACATTCCCTTCCAAGAAAAAGACTGTGCATCCACCTTCCAAGCCAGAGGACATGGACTCTGGTGAAGAAGAGGGGAGGCAGAAAGATCTACCTGACAGGTACCCTACAGGTGGACAATGTCCAGAAATGCATCTCTGTGAAGCATCCACCCATGAGTCTGTGTTATGGACCTGCTCAGTCTGCCATAATGTTCTGTTCTGAAGGAATATAAACACCCTAGAGACAGACCTGATACTGGAGAGCCAAATCCCAAACCTGAAGAGCTAGTCTGGACAAGAGGCAAGACTGGGTCCTCCCTTGCTTGTTGATGTGCCACATTACTGTAGTATTGTCTGCAAAGATTCTGAGGGGCTCTATAAGGAATAGAGAATGGAAAGCCTTAAGAGCCAGAAGTGCCCCTCATCTCCGAGGTTGATATGGTCGTTCTTCTGACGAAGGGACAAAAGGCCCTGAACCTTTGGGGGGGTGAAAGAAGATCCCCACCCCATGTCTGAGACATCCAAAATAGTTCCTGAGAGGGGACTGGAGGCTGAAAAGGAAGCCCTGGGTTAAGGAACAACTGATGAATCCACCACTGAAGCACTAGACTGTGGCATGGAAGAAAAGGAATTGGAAAGTCCAAAGGATGAGAATGGTGAAGCCAGACTGACTTTAGGAACCACTGTAGCTTTCTCATATGAAGCCTGGCCAGAAGAAGCAAAGGAAAATGGAAGCCATGCACCCCAGAGGTCTTTAAATATCTGTGGCCATTAATGAGACCATAGGTAAAAAGGGACTGAAAAAATGCAAATCAGAGTTAAAGCCTTGGGAAGACAGAGATATGCCAGCATAGGAATAGTCTGGGGCCTTCATAAAAGAAAAACATGATCCTGAGAAGGAGTCAAGAAGGATTTTTGGAAATTCACTGTAAACCCTAGGCTCTGCAAGAGACAAACATCATAGTGAAGGTGCTGAAGCAAAGTCTCTGGAGAGGAAGCTTGAATGAGCGGGTCATCCATATAAGGAAAGATCTGTATGCCCCTCAGCTGCAAAAAGCAATCACAGGAATTCAGCATTTGGTGAAGACCCTTGGGGAGTAGAGAGCCCAAAGGGCAAAGTAGACAACTGAAAATGCAAGGAAGAAAGGGGATGAATAGGAATATGGAGGTAAGCATCCTTGAGATCCAGAGAGACTAGGAAATGCTGAGATAGTAGAAAAGGAAACAAGGTTTGAAAGGATAGCACTCGAAAAGAGGGAACTTTTCTTTTTTGCAAAAGTACTGAGCTGGGAAAGAAAGAATGGGTAACTCCTTCCCCTTTTGAGGAGCAGACACTGCTTGGATAGTGCCTCGAGACAAAAGGCTCTGAAGAACATCCGGGAAAAAAGGGCAGGTGTTCCTAAGGAGGTTGAGAAATGCCCAAAAGAGGAGTAAAGGATTTCCAAACCATATAATACCCCTGACAAATGATGGAAAGTACCCAAGAATCCTGAGTTATCCTTAACCAATTGTGAAGGGATAGGGAAAGGCAAACAGATAGACGCACTTAGCTTAGGAGGGAAGAACCTTTTTTTTTTTTTATATATATATATATATATATATATATATATATATATATATATATATATATATATATATATATATATATAGACAGAATCTGGTTTGTCTGGAAAAAGAGGCTTCTGATCTATAGGAGTGTTGCATACACGTAGCAGGAAATGACCTTCTAGTACCAATTATACCTTTGGGGGGTGAGACTATCTACATACAAAAGCAGGAGAAACAAAAATGTTTTAATTCCTTAACAGCCTTACTCTTCTCCTGAAGGGACTTAAAAAGGTCTGCAGCTGCAGAACCAAAGATATTTTTATTGTCCAGAGGATCATCCATCAGTTTAGCCTTGATAACATCAGGCAGAGGCTAAAGTCGAAGACAAGAGTAACACCTTAACACAGAACCAAAGGCAGCAACTGTAGAAGAGGCATCAGCTGCATCATAACTACATTTAGTGGAATGGTGAGTTACTTAAAAAGAAGACCCAACAAAGAAAGGGACGATGCCTTCCCTTCAGAATCTGAGGAAACGAAGGATGCAGTCCCAATAGTAAGACATTGGTTTTCCAGGTAGATGGGTAAGGAGGAGTGACAACTATGAAGAGTTTTATGGACAAACACCTGACAAATGAGGGATGATGCATGTTTGTAAGAAGCATCTAAGCAAAACAAACACTGCTCATGACGAGTGGGAATCTGTCTCCCTCGCTGCCATTTTTCCTTTCTGGATGACAACAATCCTGGCTCTTCAGGCTTTCCATTCTCTATTCCTTACAGGTCTGAAATAACATAAAAAGCATGAGAGAGAAGGGCTAGCATATACCTGGTCAGAAGAGTCTGGTTATTTACAGCAATAAAGGCCAGAGTAGCAGCAGTTCCCCTTTTTTGCCTAATCTTTCCATGGTTCTACTGTCCTTGAAAGAGGAAAGCAGTTTAATGGAAGGCAAAAGCTTGGAAGACTTATTGGAAAAAAAAAACAGAAACTGACGGGTCCAGCAGAGGGATACTTGTAAAGAAATTTACAATCAGGCATCTTATAAAACCTATCAGGTTTTTTTTTTTTTTTTTGTTTTGTTTTTTTAAACAGTAGAGGCTGGGAATCAGGAGGCAGAGAAGCTGCTGAAAATTTGCCCAACAAAGCAGCAAGAACAGGAGGAACAGCAAAGGGCTTAGGAGACTCCATATGGAGAAGTCTGAACATGACAAACCTGGGTACAGTCCCACTTACAAAAATCCATCGTAGAAGAGATAGTATCCCCAAAGTAAATCTCCTCCAAAACAGAATCTGGACTAATGCAGTCCTCCTCCTCACAGCCATAATCCAACAGAGGGAATCTGGGAGGAATTGGCCAAATACTCTTTATCAGAGTCTAAGTCCTCATTGGAAGAGTCCTGCTCCCTGGGCCTCAAGAGGAGTAGAGGACCAAGGGAAGACAGGACCAGAGACTCCATAAAGGAGCTTCAAAGCAAAGAGAGCATTAAATAACCCCTGTGTATAAATCCTGCCATTCATGCTGAGGATCCCTAGGAGCAGGGGAAACGTGTTTTGTCTTCTGCTGCCTCTTTAAAGGGAAGTCTGTCCTAGACATCTTAGGAGGTTCAGACCCCTGCAGACAATCAACACAGTGGGAATCTCCTCCCTAACAAGAAACTATGGAACACCCCTCGGTCCCCCAGATATGATCAGTCACGGTTCCCCATCAACATCCAAAGCAGACATCTGCAGAGCCTCTGAGGACATGGAGGAAGTCAAATCCATGCTGCCCTCCGAAGTGGTCACGGCAGAGGAATCGGACAGGCAAACTGGATAATTCTCCAGGCTTTCAACAACTCCGAGAGACACATCCGGGGGAGGCAGTACAGCAGTACAATCCAACCCAACTTTTTTGGCTGCCATCTTAGCAGACAACTGACCCTCAAGCCAGGACAATTCCACCATTGTACCCTGCGCCAACTTAAGACAGTGGTTTTCCAGGTTGATGGATGAGATGACTAAAAAGAGTATTAGGGACAAACACCTGAAAAGTGGAGCACGACATAGGGTTGTGAGGAGCACCTAAGCAAAACAAACACTGCTTGCAATGAAGTGGAATATGTCTCCCAATCTGGCATTTTCCCTTTCTGGATGACAAATAACCTTACTCTAAAAAGGAAAGGTAATAAGAAGCAAAACCCCAATGGGACATTTATCTGAAATGGCTTGGTAACCAGCAGATGAAGGAGCATTCAGACCGCCGATCAAAGATTGCATTCGGACTGGTGGCAAAAAAGTTCTGAGGAAGGTACATCTGTATGTCACCTTTACGCCCTACGCTGTAAGCAGGAAGCATATGTGTAATGTATGATGTTCCTATTATAACATAAGGTTTTGGTATACTGGCCAGACATCGGCCTGCCCTTGGCAGATGATCCCTAGTGTAATGAATACTGTAACAGTGATATGGAAAGACATGTACAAGAATCAGCAATGCAGAATGTATATACCACAATCCTACCCAAGTACACAGGTTAAATCCAGAATCAACAATAACCTGACAGCTGAGGGAAACTCATGGAAAGGAGAATGAGAAAAACAAATGGAAGAATGTAACAGTATAAAAACTGGATGATCTACAACAGAAACATCTTAAGTCAATGAAGATACAGATCTAAGACTTGTATGTTTTACAAAATGTTCTTAACTGACTGTCAATGTTGGTTTCATACCGCTCTAATCCTATTTGAGTTGTGTGTGATTAAGTGGGATTTCACTCGATTAATAAAATGGAATGAATCAGTGAATCACAGCAAGAAACCCAGTAAAGGAGCACTGCAAACAAAGGGCAGAAGTTAGAAAGAATGGAACTGGACTGAGCGTAGTGATTAGAATTACAATGTCAAGTGATAAATTTGTTGCGAGTGTCACCGCCCATCTCTATTGTTGTGCACGATCATCAACAATAATCACCTAGTACACACAATAGTGAAGAAAATAGGGTATTCTACATAATACTTGCAGATATCAATGCTAACAGTGTTCCTGTCATCTAAACCGGAAACCTTGTCTTAACAAAGAGTTCTCTTCAAAGAAATAAAGTATAGTTGTGCAAGATCTTAACATAACAGTAGATGTCCTAATTCTCACTTTTGCTGTATTCTTTACTCTTGGGATATACGTCTGAGTATAGCCTAATGTTCAGCCAGCATACCAAAGTCTTTTACACCTTCAGTTATCATACATCAGATGTATGCCCTACGTTGCAGGGTGTAACGTACATATATGTGACGTACAGATGCCTAATCATCAGAACAGTAGTTCCCCAGTAGAACCAGAGCAACCCCAGAGAAAGCAACAACATGCAAATCCAGAACGGGAGAGAAAAAGATAAAAGATAGAAAAAGGACCCCTCGGCCAGAAGTAGGGCAACAGCAAATAAAAGGGAAGAGGAGGGAGTGGGGACAGAATACTGCAAGAGAGAGATGTACAACATCTACTGTTATAAGATGTTACACCACTGTGCTATATGCCCTTCCTTCTCAATGCTGTAGTTCTCTTTACCATTGGGAGTGTGCAAAAGTTACTGGAAAGTACGGGAGGAGAAAGGCAGAGAAGAGCCCTCCACAAACCCTTGAACAATGGGTGTAATGTTTGGTAAAAATGTGAACAGACAACCAAGTACAGCTTCCAAGATGGACCTAGTATGTATACCCTTGATGAAAGCACCAAAAGAGGTCACTGCCCTAGTAGAAAGAGTACAAAGAGAAAAAGAAAGAAAGATGCTTGCAATGAAAAGAACAAAAAAAATGGCCTAAGATTCTGCCAATAGGGAAGGCTACAAGTAGGGGTACAGAGAATAGGCAAGAAGGGGCTGGCATTTACTGTAGAAAACTGGCAAAGAAACCAAGGTATTGGGAGCAAATAATTAGAGAGGAACGATAACAGAATGGGAAGAGGCCAAGAAAATATTTGGCTTTGGCCTACAGGCTAGAGGCTACCTTCCCTATCAAGGACTGACATCACTGTATATGAAAGAGAAAGTAACAGGGGGATCCAAAGGGAAATTCAAGTACTGGTAGAGTTTTTAGGTATATCTGGAATGGATGCCGCTGTTAAAAAAGATAGGCATATAGAATTCTGCTTGATAACAGGAATCAATCTGAGGAGGTCAGAAAGGATTGGGAAGAGAGATTGGATAAGTAATTCACAAAGAAATAATGGAAGGATATATGTATGGCTTCCAAATATGCAACAAGTATAGAAGACTTAGGAATTTTGCTTGGAAGATTTTGCATAGCTATTTTATACCCCAAGCAGACTCCAAAGAATTTTCTTCAGGCAGACTGCAAATGTTGGAGGTGTGATGGGGAAGAAAGAGGCAATTCTGAAAGTGTAATAAGTTGGCAGACTTTAAAAACTCTCTACAGACTACTCTGTCAGAAACACCGGGTTTGAAAATTGGTGTAACTAAGGAAATTACTTTTTCCAGCTTTGATACAGGATCTGTATTGCCTAGACATAGTAAGGCCTTGCCGAGTTTAATTCTGTGGCTGCTGAAAAATCATTTACTAGAAAATGGAAACCAAAGTCTTAACCAACCACATTAGAAGTGAACATAGTAAGAGAGAAAAAAAATGGAAGTTTGACATTGAGAAACTGGGTAGAAGCATAGAAAAAATGGGAATTGTGGGAACAATACATGCAGAAAAATTTTTTGGAGGAGGAACGAGATTTAAGGGAAGGCAGAAATTGAATGAGCTATTTAGTGTTCAATTAACAATGACTGTACAGAAGCTCATATGTGATGTACAATATTTGCAACTAAAATATGTCAATATGGTTTGTTTTCATTTATATAAACGTATGACTGCATGTCATAACTGATAATTCAATAGAGAAGTTTTTGTTTAAAAAAGAAATGGCATTAGATATCCAGGAGGAAATGGTTTCCTTAAACACTGCCAAACCCAATTTCATGGCATGAAAGAAAACAAGCTGCTCAGGTTTTCTGATTGGTTTTGTCTTACCCAAATAATATCTGAGCAGTCTCCAAGTCCAAGATGTGCAATATCTGTCTAAAGGAAAAAAGGAGGAAGGATGAACTGACCGATTCTTAGAAATATTAACTCCCTTGGGCATAAATGAAAGATTAGTATGAACAGACACCCTGTCCCTGTGAAAAACCAAAAAAGGAGGAACCGTCCGAGTACTGACAGACCCTCTTGGCAGAAGTTAGAGCCACCAATATAGTCTCTTCCATGTACAATGCTGCAGAGAAGAAAAGGCAAGTGCAAAAGGGAATGCAGTCATTTTTTCAAGATCAAAATTAAGGTTCCAAGAGGAATGGGCTTTCATGGAGGCCTGATACAAAGGACACTTTAGGAACTGTTTATAGACTTCAAAACAAGAAGCCAAAATGGATTCACAGGCAGACATGTAGGAATGGCTGATAAATGAATTTTAACAGAGGAGTATGTTTAACCGGCATCAAGCAAGTCACACAAATATGAAAGGATCATAGGGACCCCCACAGAAAAAGGGTCCAGGTCATGCTTGAGACACCAAATAGAAAATCCAGCTGGTCATCAGGTTTTTCATCATACCCAAGGGAGACCTTCGGTGGAGGTTGGACAGCAGCAGGTTCACTACATGCTTTTACAGCTTTTTCTTAAGAGATGGCTGAATTTCAGGGTGGGTAGATTCAGCTATGTTAAAACTCACTCAATAGCTTCAGATGCTGGTGTTCCAAATAAACAGAAAGAGATGACAGATGGTGTGGAGCGTCTCAGGAGCAACACCTGACAAATATCACACCTACTATGGTCATGCATAGAACCTAAACAAAAAAGCACTGCTCGTGTTTATCTTTATGGCGAATGTGCCTCCCACACTTACATTTTCCCTTCCTGAATGACATGAAAGCTAACTACAATGAGGAAAAAAAGAAAGGAAGGAACTTCAATAGGGAGCTTATCTTTAGATGGTTCTGTAAATAACCAGTTTGATGAACAACATACAGATGGACTTCATAAGTACCATTCAGACTGGCGTTAAAGAAGTTCTGAGGATTAGCCGTTCATATGTCACAAATGTACCTTATGCCTAGCACATAGCACGCATGTCTGACATGACGTTTGGAAGGTTTAAAACACTTGGTATGCTGGCTAGACATTAGGCTATACTCTGCAAGCTATCCCAAGAGAAAAAAATACTGTAGCAGTGATAAGGAAGGTCATCCACAGTGTTTAACATTTTGCTCTCAAAACTGTGTGGAAGAAAACTGAAGTTATGTACTTTAAATAACAAAACAATGATGTCTCTCTCCATCTTGTTCAATCTGTGGGTTATGGGATCAGACTTTGATCCAACACCTGTAAAATCCAAAGACCAACTCACTGGGCTCTTCCTCCCCTACCCACAATCCCCAGCTTCCTAAAGGATACTTTAAATCTAGTTGGGCCCCTCTCAATCTAACACCAAGGTATAAATCCTACATAAAGAAGGAAGATGGACTCCAAGAAAAAGCAGCAATACAATCTCTCTCACTCCGTCATCCTAGGAGAAGAGACTCACCAAAAAATGTGGGGGCAGGGAGCAGGTGAACTAGACAGAGACAGAAACAGAAAACATGGATCATTATGGCAAGTGCATAACTTTTGTATCTCATGATGTCTTCTCTGTCTGGCTTTAACCTGCGAGACAGAGTTCCCAGCTACAAAAAACACCTGGGGGGATCTACAGATGGATATTCCACAACATGGTAGAGCCAAAAGAAGCCCTGGTCCAAGAATGAATGCCCAGTTTGTAGTGAGAAACAAAGGTGAGCCCCCACCCAAGTCGCTGCTGCTCAGGCATATGCGCGCGCGCGCACACACACACACACACACACACACACACACACACACACACACACACACACACACACACACACACACACACACACAATCGAAGTAAGCTATAGAGAAAAAAAAAAGCCATAGAAGTAGCCATGGCTTTAGTGGAGTGACCTTCAGTTTTCCCACTACAAGTCTTACCTCTCAAGGTAAAAGCAAAGGAAATGCAGCCTGATAGCCACTTGGATAAAGTAAACAGACACAGGCTTACCACATTTGGACTTCGAAAAGGAAACCAAGAACTGATCAGATTTTCTAAGACTTCGACCTGTACAAGTAGAAACTCAATGGTCTATGCACATGCAAACAATGCAGCAAGTATTTGCTCTTCTTCGAAAAATTAGGAAAAAAATACAAGCAGATGGATAGATTGATTCAATTTACTCTCCGTGGCCACTTTAGGAAGAAAAGAAGGATTCATGCAAAGGGAGACCCTATCTTTGCAAAACACCAGGCATGGAGGAATAGCAACCAGAATTTGTAACTAGACATTCTGCTGGCCAAAGTAACAGCCACCAGGAACAATGTCTTTCAGGATACCAACTTTAGATCAGATGTTGCAGAAGGCTCAAAAGGAGGGCCTGCAAGGACTTGCAACAAGAAATATAAATCCCATGCTGGTATAGGATCCCAAACTGGAGGACCCAAAATAAATGCACCTTTGAAAAATGCTTTGGAATTTTTCAAACAGGACAATGGAATGCTGTCCCTGCCAAAATGATAATCAAATACAGCCACCGGGTATACCTTAATTATGGAATAACTAGACCCAATTTTAAACAATTCAGTGAGAAAATCTAAAACTATTTCTAAAGGAGTGGAAAAAGGAACAGACTCCATACAGTCCACCCAAACTGCAAAGCGCTTCCATTTACTTGTGTACAATTTCCCTGTAGACAACTTCTGGGAACAGGACAAATATGCACATCATTATCTGACAGCTTGGTATTTTGGGCCATCGAGGGAACTGCAGAAACCATGCAGTTAACAAAGTACTGAAGGTTGCATGAATCCAGACCCACTGGATAAGAAGATCCAGAGTGGGATACGGAACCCAAGGAGGGCATCTCAGAAGAGACCACAGAAATGGGGGCCACACCTAAGGAGGCCAGAACGGAGATATAAGGATCACTATAGCTCTGCAATTGGCTGCTTTCCAAAGTAATTTGATCAGGGGGAACTGGATGATATCCATATAGGAGTCCTGGTGGCCAAGCATATAGAAAAGCATCTCTGGATGACTGCCCCTGAGGAGAGACTAAGGCATAATAGCTCTGGCATTTGGTGAAGAAGGGGGGGGTCAGAACTTGGAGGGCCCCAGTGCCAAAAAACCCTCAGATTCAAAGACCACTCATGAGGAAGCAGAATATTCT
The DNA here is from genome assembly GCF_019279795.1 of Protopterus annectens. Classification (NCBI taxonomy): domain Eukaryota; kingdom Metazoa; phylum Chordata; order Ceratodontiformes; family Protopteridae; genus Protopterus; species Protopterus annectens. Next base: position 1,131,354,028 of record NC_056728.1, on the reverse strand, counting down.
TACTCAGACAATCTGCCCCCGGAATATTTGTGTTGCTATAAGAAAGCATTGAGAGGAGATTGCTTAATGCAATCTTCCACTGCCAAACCCTCATGGCCTCTCGACAAAGAAGATAAGAATATGTTCCCCCATGTTTGTTTAGATACCAGACAATGGACATTGTCCATTGGGAACAAAACCACATTGCTAGGGAGGATACCCTGAAAGGCCTACAACGGGAGGAGGACAGCCCTCATCTCCAGTACATCCGCCCTTCAAAATGCTCCCCACCCAAGAAGGGAGGCATCATGGTTAACATGGCTGATGGAATGGGAAGAACCAACAGAGTCCCGTGTTTACCAAAGGTGACTCTAACCAACACAGAATCTGACAGTGGCAAGCCTTTGACAGCCTGATGGGGATGTCAACTATTAGGGTCAAATAGGACCACTGCACTGTGAGCATCCATTGCAGAGCTCTAATGTGGTACTTCACTAAGGAGACCAAAACTATGGAAGCTGCCATGTGGCCCAAAAGTTTCAAAACAGCATGCACAGGCAGTCTTGTATAAGCAAGCATGGATACTGCCCAGGATCTTAAGTCGATTACTGTAGAAAATGGGAGCTTAGCAATCTGGCTGACAGTATCCAAGTGGCAGCCTACGACTTCCAATGTCTGGACAAGTCATACACTTGGCTTTTGATAACTGACAGTTATCCCTACATGGCCACACAACTGGACCAAGGTATCCCTGGCTATGATTAGACACTCTCATGGGGGCAGGAAGAAGGTTTTGAAAGGTAGCAATACATACTCTTGACTGCAAACAGCGTCTTCCCATATTGCTTGCTCTTAGTAAGAGTGCCCTTAATCTTCGGCCCAAATAAGGAAAAGCCATCAATTGTAGCATTAATAAAGGACTCTTTGAAGCAGTCCACAAAACTGCAGAACTGCATCCCAGCATAGCATCACATGGCAATGCTGATGCCAGCTGCTCAGGATGCTTCATCAGCTGCATTACAGATAAGCCCCAAGGAGACATTGGTAATACAGTGGAGAGTGGATAACTGAGTCGCCAGCAATCTCTGAACTGCCACAAACTGCTGTGTCTTAACATTCCTAGACACTTCAACCACTAGATGGTGCTGAAGCCTTCTTGGGTGGGGAAGGTAGTTAAATTCTCTTAGAAAGGATGTCACTGAGGTAAAAAAAAGAGTGCTTCCCTAGCTGGTCCAAGGCCCAAGATTCTTTCATGGGAATGACCAAGAACCTCTCCTCAGAGATTTCCTTCTTTGTGGTAGCTGCCACCATGATCGCATCCATGGTTAGACCTTTACTCTAGTGCAGCCGATCCCTGGGTGGGGTGAGAATTTTGTTGGGGATCAGCTCCACCATGTTGGTTTCCTTCCACACCCTCCGAGACAACAGATCTATGAGTGCATCCTGAGGGGGAACCACCCAAGGTGTGGATGGGCCCATGCCAAAGGCCTCCAAAAATACTGACTCCTCAGGAGAAGGGGCTTCAGTAGTCCAGCCCCCCGAGCTGTCAAAGAAGCTCCAAAAGATCACCAAAGGAGGCATCACTAGGTGGTAACTTAGGGGGACCGTTCGCCTTCCTCAAGGTCAGGGACTCCAGATGCTTCCTCTTGCACTGCCTCTTGCCCAACACTTCCCACTCCAGCAAATACTGAGAAGGGAAATATACAGGAGGCCCAGCAAGGGGGGCACACTAAAGTTCAACCAGCATGGGCTGACCCAGATTACACTGACTGGTCAAACTCACAGATGAGAAGGGGGAGGTGACACTGGCGAAGACCAGCTCATGTCCTCAGCAGAGAATATTCTCTTCATGACATCACAAGTGGAAGAAGCCAGCACCCTGGAGCAGACAGTCCCAGGATCCAAAGAAACATAAGAGGTGCCAGTACCTGGGAAAGCTACTCCCTGCCCAAACAGAGACTAGAGCTGAGCTGATGAGAGCAGATGCCCTGAGTGGGAGGCACAACCTCAAACCCAGATAGTCAAACTCAACCCAAAGACACCTGCCTCAACATAATGGCTCCAAGGTCTAGTCAGCTCCGATGCAGCCAGAATCAAAGAAACCAAGGTGGGGGTTGGAGCTGAACACAGCCAAGTCCTCTGATCCAACTCCAAAGATGGAAACAAAGGAAGGCCCAAACACCTTGGATCCAAAGTGCCCAAGGGAGGAAACCAGAGTGATGGAACCAAGGTTCCAAGGAGGGATCCTGGACTCAAAGGAACAAGGCCCAATTGCATCTCTGCTAGTAAAAGAAAGACTTCATCAGCTGCTCCAAAAATGAAGCTTTAATACTGCCCGCAAGGACTGAGCGGATGAAGCCACTGATGGGGGATAAAGGTTTGAATGGAAGATGACCCACTGGTCAGACCTAAGCCTAACAGACTAGGACCCTGGCTGGAGAAGGAGAAGTCTCTGGAAACACCTCCAACACAGTGGAGGGGGAGAACTGGGAGGTTACCTGACCTAAAAGACCCTCTTTCACCAAAAAGGTACTTGGCACACAGAGCCATTCAATGAGCCTTACTCAATGTCAACACAGAGGATATTCTGCATCAAGGTGATAGAGCAGACACTGGTGCTGAGGCAGCAAAGGAACACAAAGGTCTTGGGACCTTCTAGTCCAGCAGACAAGAAGGGCAAGGTGCAGAAACAAAGGAGGACCTCTTAAAATCACTTTACAAAGCCTTGGAGTCCTTAGAGGAATGACGGTGACTCAGCCAAACCATCCCCTCGGAGTAGAGGGAGAAGCCCCTTTGAAAACTAGCTTCACCCTCATCTTGTTGATAGCCCTGGAATCATAACCCACACAGAAAGAGCAGGACAAATCCAGGTGGGCAGCTCCTAAGCAATAAACACACTTCTCATGCACATCCTGCAAAGGAAGCTTGTGCCCACAAGCAACACATTTTTTTAAACCCTTAGCCATCACACTAACTCTATTGAAAAACACACAAACTAGACCTATATAACACGAGACATCATCTAGAAGAAAATACTAACTCTATGTAAACTACTACAAAGAAAAGGAGTATCAACTATCAGAAACACTCTGAGGTGGGAAATGCCCACCACTAACTACACATACAAAATAACCTAATACCTATAAACTATTTAACAGTATGCCTAAACTAACCTACAACACTCTAAGGGGTAGAAATCAGAAAGGTCAATAAACAACCAGAAAAAAGGACACACTCAAAAGAAGAGGCACAGTTCAAGCTGCAAGATGGAATGGAGGCAAAGTTGATCTGAGGTATCCAATAGGGAGCAGGGGTTTGTGATTAGGAAGGTGGAACCTGGCAAGTTGAAGTCACGTGGATTTGGCTAGCACTTGTCACAGTTGGAGCTGATAACCTGCAGGTTGAAGCCTGATGGACAAATCATCAGATCCATTATTTTAAACCAAAAAGTGTCCATACTTCATAACCATAGCGGATTAGAAACAAACAAATGACAAAGAATATCACCTGTGAGATGATTAAATAAGGTAGCAGTTTCTGTAATTGATGTTTATGGTGTTTAATTTTACAGCTGCAAACCACACAGTAGGGCACTGAGAACTGTTGCCAAAAAGAGTTTCCACGATCATGGAAAATGCAGTTCAGAGACATGTTAGATTCAATGAGGAATTACCTCATTATCACCTTATCTGCATGTCCTCTAAATCACCTGCAAGTAGAAATCAACTCTTTCCTGATACAGTCAACAATGCTGGCCCTTGCATCTCACTGGCACAGGAAATCACCTTCATTCACCCACACAAACAGACACAAAGACATAACTCTTAACTGTCCCTAAGGTAACACAACATTCTTGATCTATCTGCTTATTTTTGTTCCTGTGCTCATAAATCACAGAACTTTAGTCGGTCAGTAATGCTAAACATTACAGTTTCATTTTTATTGTTTGTAAAGTGCATCATAACACTAGATCTGCTGTTCTATTAAACTTTTAAGCGAGTCCAAGTAATTATTTAAAATTGTCTCTGATTTTACAAAGAGCTCCCAATGTTACTGTTACGCCCACCACTGCTACCAATATGCGAGTCGCCCCCACCCTGGGCCAGTTGTCAAGGAGCCTGAATCCTCAACACAGACACTGCAGAGGGACATGCACTTGGAATACAAATGGATACACTTAGTATTTCCAGATGCAGACCTCTCTACATCAAGTACAATTCCCCTTAAGAGCACACAGGGGACACACTCAGCACAGGGTCTGGATGTCTCTACATCTGTCTCCCTCCAGATCCCCAATAACACTCGCTATTGGCACAGCTGCAGGGTTAGGTCTTCAGTCGAGTGTCCAAGCCAAGTCCTCCAGCAACCTCTCTGTAAACCCAGTGCTTTTTGTCCCTGCCCTAATTAACTGACACACACACACACCTGGGAAAGGCTGTTACTGGTTTATCTGCGGTGTCTCCTTCTGCCCAGAGTACAAGGTAGTTATCGCTGCCACCAGACACTTCAAAATCAGCTACTCTAAGACCCTTAACAAAGGCTGTCCAATTATACTGTGTAACATTAATACTAATACACATAGTAGCATTCATCAAGATGGCTAGGTTTTCTACAATAGCCCACACAGTATCACCAAATAAATGTAAATACTCTCAAAGGTTAGATACTCTCCACAATAAAAGTTCTAAATACATTCAATAATAAATGTACATGAAAATACTTAATATATATATCTATTCCACAGTAAACCATAGAGTTGAGATGACAGAAAATATTGAAAACAACATTAATGGACACACTCATACAAGTAAAGAAAAACAGTCTCTAAACTAAGCTTCACTTAATCTAAGATAATTTACTGTTCCCTAATAATTTACTTGGACAAGGCAAGATGAAATACGTGGGCAGTCTTTCTAATCGGGCTACCAAACAGAATACTTTATATTCTGAGATTACTCCCTGTAAAATATAATATCCAAGATGACTTGCAGAATGACCTCATCCGGTCACCTGAATCTAGGTTCCCATAATATCTCCTTTTGAAATTCGAGACAGGAATTGAACAAACTTTTGCAATACACATCCAAATGTTTATGTCAGTGCCTGGAGGCCGCCTCTCTTCAAAAGTTAGCTGATCATGGTTGCACCCAGACATAACATCTCCTGCCCTACTCAGCACTGTGGTGTGCTGTTCAGTGATTTAACAGCTCATTTACATTTCCCTTATTTTTCTTGAAATAAGATAGCTGGTTAACCATTGCTGTGCCAGTGTCCTCTATTAAAACATATACATTTAATTAAGATACCATAATACATGTTAATTTCTCTTCATTTCAGCAGGGTGCACTGTTGATAAAATTTAAAACTAACACAAGCAGCACTCACAAATACATTTTCAGCACAAGCATCTGTACAAATCAGCTTGATGTACAAATGACAATTACTTACAAAATTCCAACTAACTGTCCTGGCACAAGTCATACATCAACTGCCCTACTTCGCCTTGGCATGGCTGGCAGTACCACCTATCGTCATATCTCCTCCTCCCTTTGAAGACTCAAGCTAGTTTTTCAAGTGACCCTTGAGAAATGAGGCTTGAGAGACAATCCTATCTGGGAATATGTTACCCCATTCCCTGTCTTCAGATTCCATCTGCCTTTGCATTGCTGACCCCCATTACAGTTTTGCACGGTCATATCATATACCTGCAAACCTAGGTTCTACCATAGTAACTTGGGATTTTGCTGGATGGCTCCCTGCAGCCATAGATCCCCCTCAGACTCCTCCTGCTGCCTACTGCAAATGCTCAGCACAAGGGCCTCCCCTATCATGGGAAGGCTTCATATTAACATTGTACAATTTGTTCCACTACCTTCTGCCTAGCAGTTCTACCATGTAGTTAACATCACTGACCTTCCTTACCACCTTGAAGGGTCCCTCCCAAACTGCCTGCATTTTGTTGTATCTGACAGGAATGAGAACTATCACTTGCTGCCCCACAGCATACTCTCTGGCTCGAACATTCCTGTCATACCAGACCTTTTTCTGCTATTGGGCTCCTGCGAGGTTCTCCTGGTCCCAGCCCATGAGTGCCCTAAGCCTTGTCCTGAGATTTAAAACATATCCTACAACAGACTCCATGTGGGATTCACACTCACCCTCCCACTCATCACAAATCAAATCTAGAGGCCCCCTCACCCTATGCCCATACAGCAACTCAAAAGGGTAAAAAACATGTGGATTCCTGAGATACATCTCTGTAAACAAACAGATGGGGCAAATATTTATCCCACTCTCTATCAAACTGGTCTGCAATGCTCGTAGCATGGTCTTTAGTGCAGAGTTTAACCTCTCCACAAGAACATTAGTCTGGGGGTGGTAGGGGATGGTCTTTAGGTGCTTCACCCCACAGCACTCCCACAGACAAGCCAGCAGATCTGACATGAAATTGGTATCTCAGTCAGTTGGTATTTCTCTTAGGAAACCTACCCTGCTGAAAATCTCTAGCAAAGCATGTCACCTTCTCTGCCTAGATGGACGACAGAGCCACTGTCTCAGGATATCTAGTAGCATAATCTACTACCACTAGGATATACAGTGGATATAAAAAGTTTACACACCCCTGTTAAAATGCCAGGTTTTTGTTATATAAAAAAATGAGACCACAATAAATCATTTCAAAACTTTTCCCACCTTTAATGTGACCTATAACCTGTACAATTCAATTGAAAAACAAATCTGGTAGGGAAAAAATATAAAAAATAAAAAACGTACAATAAGCTGGTTGCATAAGGGTGCACACCCTTAAATTAATACTTTGTTGAAGCACCTTTTGATTTAATTACAGCATTCAGTCTTCTTTGGAGCGGACTTTAATGGACATGTTGGTGAAGTGAACAGAGGGGATGAGGAAGTGATGGGTAGGTATGGTGTTAAGGAGAGGAATGCAGAAGGTCAGATGATAGTGGATTTTGCGAAAAGGATGGACATGGCTGTGGTGAATACGTATTTTAAGAAGAGGGAGGAGCATAGGGTGACTTACAAGAGCGGAGGAAGATGCTCACAGGTGGATTATATCCTATGTAGGAGGGCCAGTCTGAAGGAGATTGGAGACTGTAAAGTGGTGGCAGGGGAAAGTGTAGTTAAGCAGCATAGAATGGTGGTATGTAGAATGACGTTGGTGATCAAGAAGAGGAGGAGTGTGAAAGCTGTGCCAAGGATTAAATGGTGGAAGTTAAAAAAGGGTGATTGTGAAGTGGAGTTTAGGGAAGAGTTAAGACAGGCACTGGGAGGCAGTGGAGAGTTACCGAATAGCTGGGTAACTACAGCAGAACTAGTAAGGGTGACTGCTAGAAAGGTGCTTGGTGTGACATCTGGACAGAGGAAGGAGGACAAGGAGACCTGATGGTGGAATGAGGAAGTACAGGAGAGTATACAGAGGAAGAGACTGGCGAAGAAGAAGTGGGATTGTCAAAGAGATGAAGAAAGTAGACATGAGTATAAGGAGATGAGGCGCATGGCAAAGAGAGGTGGCAAAAGCTAAGGATAAGGCATATGGAGAGTTGTATGAGAGAATGGACACTAAAGAAGGAGAAAAGGACCTGTACCGATTAGCTAGACAGAGGGACAGAGCTGGGAAAGATGTGCAGCAAGTAAGGGTGATAAAGGATAGTGAGGGAAAGGTACTCACAAGAGAGGAGATTGTGTTGAGTAGATGGAAAGAGTATTTTGAGAGGCTGCTGAATGAAGAGAATGCGAGAGAGAGAAGGTTGGATGATGTGGGGATAGTGAATCAGGAAGTGAAACAGATTAGCAAGGAGGAAGTAAGGGCAGCTATGAAGAGGATGAAGAATGGAAAGGCTGTTGGCCCAGATGACATACCAATGGAAGCATGGAGGTGCTTAGGAGAAATGGCAGTGGAATTTCTAACTAGATTGTTTAATGAAATTTTGGAAAGTCAGAGGATACCTGAGGAGTGGAGAAAAAGTGTTTTGGTACCTATCTTTAAGAATGAGGGTGATGTGCAGAGCTGCAGTAACTACAGAGGGATAAAACTGATTAGTCACAGCTTGAAGTTATGGGAAAGAGTAGTGGAAGCAAGGTTAAGAAGGGAGGTGATGATTAGTGATCAACAGTATGGTTTCATGCCAGGAAAGAGCACTACAGATGCAATGTTTGCTCTGAGAGTGTTGTTGGAGAAATACAGAGAAGGTCAGAAGGAGTTGCATTGTGTCTTTGTAGACTTGGAGAAAGCATATGACAGGGTGCCTAGAGAAGAGTTGTGGTATTGTATGAGGAAGTCGGGAGTGGCAGAGAAGTATGTAAGAGTGGTACAGGATATGTACGAGGGTAGTGTGACAGTGGTGAGGACTGCAGTGGGAGTGACAGATCCGTTTAAGGTGGAAGTGGGATTACATCAAGGATCAGCTCTGAGTCCTTTCTTATTTGCAGTGGTGATGGACAGGTTGACAGATGAGATCAGACAGGAGGCCCCGTGGACTATGATGTTTGCAGATGACATTGTGATCTGTAGTGAGTAGGAATCGGGTTGAAGAGACTCTGGAGAGGAGGAGATGTGCTCTAGAGAGCAGAGGAATGAAGGTCAGCAGGGCTAAGACAGGATATATGTGTGTAAATGAGAGGGAGGGTAGAGGAATGGTGAGGATGCAGGAAGTAGAGTTGGTAAAGGTGGACAAGTTTAAGTACTTGGGATCAACAGTTCAGAGTAATGGTGAATGTGGAAGAGAGGTGAAGAAGAGAGTACAGGCAGGGTGGAATGGGTGGAGAAGAGTGTCAGGAGTAATTTGTGACAGACTAGTACCAGTAAGAGTGAAAGGGAAGGTCTACAAGAGGGTAGTGAGACCAGCTATGTTATATGGGTTGGAGACAGTGGCACTGACAAAAAGGCAGGAGTCAGAGCTGGATGTGGCTGAGTTAAAGATGTTAAGATTTGCACTCGGTGTGACTAGGATGGATAGGATTAGGAATCAGTATATTAGAGGGTCAGCTCATGTTGGACAGTTTGGAGACAAAGCAAATGAAACGAGATTGCGTTGGTTTGGACATGTGCTGAGGAGGGATGATGGGTATATTGGGAAAAAGATGCTAAGGATGGAGCTGCCAGGTAAGAGGAATAGAGGAAGGCCTAAGATAAGGTTTATGGACGTGGTGAGAGAGGACATGTAGGCGGTTGGTGTGACAGAGCAAGATGCAGAGGATATGAAGAAATGGAAAGAGATGATCCGCTGTGGCGACCCCTAACGGGAAAAGCCAAAAGAGAATAATGATGATTCAGTCTTCTTGGGTATACACCTACCATCAATTAAAGAGACTGATCAATCCCAAATAAAGTTCAGCTGTCCTAGTAGGATTTTCCTGACATGTACTCAGTTGCCTGCTACAGCAAAAGCCATGGTTCACAGAGAGCTTACAAAGCCTCAAAGGGATCTCAATGTTGAAAGGTATCCATCAGGAGAAGGATACAAAAAAATTTCCACAGCATTGGATATACCATGGAAACACAGTGAAGACAGCATCAAAAAGTGGAGAAAATATGGGACAACAGTGATGTTGCAAAGAACTGGACATCCCTCCAAAATTGATGAAAAGATGAAAACTGGTCAGAGAACCTGCCAAGCAACTTACAACAACAATGAAGGAGCTGCAGGAATTTCTGGCAGGTAGTGGTCGTGTACCACATGTGACAACATTCGCTTGTAGTCTCTATATGTCTAGGCTATGGGGTAGGGTTGCAAGATGGAAGGCTTTTCTTACACAGAAAAACATCCAGGCCTGGCTAAAATTTGCAAAATATATCAAATGTCCCAAAAGCATTTGGGAAAATGTGTTATGGTCTGATGAGACCATGGTTGAAATTTTTGGCCACAATTTCAAAAGGTACATTTGGCGCAAAAACAACACTTTGCATCACCAAAAGAACATCTCCACGATGAAGCATGCTGGTGGCAGTATCAAGCTTTGCGGTTGCTTTTCTTCAGCTGGAACTGGGGCTTTATTCAAGGTGGATGGAATTATGAACAGTTTCAAATACCACTCACTTTTGGCCCAAAGCCTTCAGGCATCTGCTAGAAAGATGAAGAGGAATTTCACCTCTCAACATGACAATGACCCCAAGCATATATCCAAATCAACAAAAGAAAGGCTGCACCAGAAGAAAATTAAAGTTTTGGAATGGCCCAGCTAGAGTGCAGACCTAAATCTAACAGAAAATCTGTGGGGTGACCTGAAGAGGACTGCCCACAAGAGATCCCCTCGCAATCGGACACATTTGGAGTGCTTTTTGCAAGGAAGAATGGGCAAAAGTCAAGATGTGCCATGCTGATAAGACTCCTACCAAAAAAACTGAATGTTGTATTTAAATCAAAAGGTACTTTAACAAAGTATTAGTTTAAGGGGGTGCGCACTTGTGCAATCAGCTTATTGTACATTTTTTTATTTTTTTCTCCAAACACATTTTTCAATTGAATTGTACAGGTTATAGGTCACATTAAAGGTGGGAAAAGTTTTGAAATGATTTATTGTGGTCTCATTTTTTATATCACAAAAACTTGGCATTTTAACAGGAGTATGGAAACTTTTTATATCCACTGTACATCTTTCCTGTGGAACCTGGGATACTCCGAGGCCCCACAATATCCATAGCTACCCTCTGAAATGGCTTCTCAATCACAATCAAAGGCAAAGGACCTTTGACCTTGTCTCCTCCTTTGCCTACCTTTTGGCACTGCTTACCCGGTCCTGCAGTACCCTGTTACTTCCCTGGAAATCCCAGGCCAATAAAAGTTCTGCATAATACTTCTCATAGTACGCTTTATGCCCATATTACCCGCAAAAGGAATGTCATGGGCTATGGCTAGAAGTGAGGGATGGTAGGCTCTGGGCACTACCAACTACTGTATTACCTCACCTTCTAGCTCTCTTTCAGGGGTCTAACTCTATACAGTAACCCTTTGTTCCAGTATACAGAATCATCTTTTCCTTGAAAATCAGGCATCTCCCTAGCTACATCCCTCAAGCCTTGTAATGTAGGGTCTGAGAGCTAAGCCTGTCTCAACTTTCTCTTTGTAACCCCTCCCAGCTCCCCTTCCACAGGAAGTCTGGTCTCTTCTGAAAGCTGTGCCTCACTGTCAGTCTGGTTAATACTACTCACCTCTTCCCTTGCAGTCACTCTGTCCAAGGAAATATCAGTACCCACCAGCCACTGTGGCTTACCTTCAGTTTCACTGCTACAGGGTAGTTTCTTGGCTGAAGCAGCCACATTAGCAGTCCTGGCTTCAGGTATGTGGTCTGGCTGGGTTCCCCCCAGGCCACCAGACCCACATGCCCATCTTCAAGCCTGACTGCATGTCACTGCAAGCATACAAGGTACTGCATTATTAAAATCATTACCTATCAAGGCATCTGCAGGGATATCCTCAAACACACCTACTTGCTTCCTTTTCCACACACCCCCTTCAAGGTGAACCCTGGCCAAAGGCATTTGGAATGGGATCCCTCCTAAAGCTCTGAGCCACTGCAGGCTTCACAATAGTTATCATCAGAGGCCGTCTCTCTCTCTCTCTTGGCAGTGGCCGTTTCCCATCTTCCAAGATCGAATATAAACTCTGCTGGTAGGTTAGTACCCCTGTTGTCTCCAGACAGCTTATCACTGACATTCTGTTACTCCCACTTGCTGGCTCCCCTCACTTTTTGTTCCCCACCTTGCCTCTATGGACATCTATATGCTGCGTGGCCCCACTGGTTACATTTAAAACATTTAACCCTTGATCCTGGCTCTGTACCTGGACTAGTTGCTTCCCCTGTTACTGGCGGACTCTGTTGGGGTGGTTTAGGCTGCCCACTATGGGTTTCCCTATATCCATGTGGAGCACTGGGCATTCCTTTCCTGTGCAGTGATGCCCTGTTCGCTAGGTATACTTCATTTTTCCCAAACTCATCTGCAGATTTGCATTCCCGGTCTGTCAAACAGATTCCCATGTCTTCAGGCAAAGTGCTAAGGGCTTATTCCCTCACCAAAAGGTCTGCCAACTTTTCAAAAGTGGTGGCCTGACGCCCATTCACCCACCAATGAAAATAAGTGCTTAGTTCAGCAATATGATCACATACACTTTCATCTAAAACATTGTAATAAACAGAGCTTATCTTGATCATAATCTAAACAATCAGTATCAGACAATTTAGAAATAACAATTACAGCTTTACCATGGAGTAAGGGGGCGAGGAACTGTACCAAGAGCCCTCGGTCAACATTATGCTGTTTACATACTCTTTCAAATAAATGAATAAAACTATCAAAATTATCACGTTCTTGGTACTGAGGGAGAAGTTTACTGACCTTTATTGCTACTGGGGTATGGTAACTCCCTTCCCCATTAGCACCATGACCCTGGCAAAGAGTCAGCATTTCCTTTTCATGTTGCCTCTGCTTCTCATTTTCTTTGGCTAAAAACGCTGCAGTCTCTCTGCTGATTCTAGTTTCAAATGTTTGGCCTCCAGTTCAAGTCTCTAACTCCAGACGGATTTTTAAGTCCTCCGAGGAAAAGTTGAACTGTCCTGTTTCTGGGAGCTGTACATCCCCAATGCCAGTCTGGTTCGTCTTCCTGGTTGCTGGTCTGTGATGCAGCTGTGATTATGCCTGCAATAATTTCCTCATTGCAGCCAATTGGCTCCTTGTCAGCTTGCTATAACCCTCTGCTGACATCCTTGCTTGCTCCCCGACTATCTAAGCTAACAAAGTAAATAAATAAAGCTATTGTGATGTGAAACTCAAAGTCAACTTTGTGGTTGTTAGAGAGTACATATACATTGTTTAGTGACCACTGCTTACAGGTTACAGAAATTCAATATCCACACCACCACTCAACAATATGTGAGCATGTGATGATCCCACCACTGCCAACAATAATGTGCGGTGCCCACCACTGCTACCAATATGTGATGGGAACCAATATGTGTCTTCCCCCCTCTGGACCAGTAATCAAGGAGCCTGAATCCTCACCACTGACACTGCAGAAGGACGTGCTCTTGGAATACAAATGGATACATTCAGTATTTCCAGATGCAGACCTCTCTGCATCAATTACAATTTCCCTTAAGCACAGACAGGGGGGACACAGCCCAGGGCCTAGATGTCTCTAGATCTGTCTCCATACAAATCCCCAATAAGACTCCCCACTGATACAGCTGTAGAGTTAGGTCCTCAGCTGTGTCTCCATGCCAAGTCATCCAGCACCCCTCTCTGTAAAACCAGTGCTTCATGTCCCTACCCCAAGTAGATGACACATACACACACACAGATTTGATCTTCACACAAACACACACACACACCTGTGAAAGGCTGGCACAAGTTTACCTGCTGTGCCCCCTTCTGCCCAGTGTATAAGGTAGTTATCACTGCCACCACACACTTCACAATCAGCTACTCTAAGGCCCTTAAAGGGTATCCAATTATACTGTGCAATATTAATACAAATGGTAGTAGCTCACCAAGATGACTAGACCTTCTGGAGTGTCCCACACAGTGTCACCAAATAGATGCAACTACTCTCAAAGGTTAGATACTTTCTACAAGAACTGGCCACAATAAAATTTTAAATATATTTAATTATACATAAGAAAAGCATGTGAAACTACTGAATATATAACCACAGTTCAAATAGAAAATATTGAAAACAACACTGACGGACAGAGTCATACAAATAAAGAAAAACAATCTCTAAATTAAGCTTCACTATACTCCTGACTGAATCGAAGAGAATTAAGAGAATTTACTGTCCCCTAATAACTTACTTGGGCAAGGCAAGATGAAATAAGCGAGCAGTCTTTCTAGTCGGGCTCTCAACAGAATACTCTATATTCTGAGATTACTTCCTGTAAAATATAACATCCAAGATGACTTGCAGAATGACCTCATCTGGTCACCTGACTCTTGGTTCCCACAATATCTCCTTTTGAAGTTTGAGACACGAATTGAACATAGACAGCTGCAATACACATCCAAATGTTTATAACAGTGCCTGGAAACCTTCCCTCTTTTCAAAAGCTAGTAGATAATGTCTGCTATCAGACCTACCATCTCCAGTCCTACTCAACACCATGGGGTATCGTTCAATGAAGTAACAGCTCATTTAAATTTCCCTTATCTTTCTTAAAATAAGCCAGCTGGTTAACCATTGCTATGCCAATGTCCTCTATTAAAACATATAAATTTAATTCAGATAGCATAATACATGTACATTTCTCTTCATTTCTGCAGGGAACACTTGATATATTTTAACACAATTAACAAAAGCAGAGCTCACAAATACATTTTCAGCACAAGCATCAGTACAAATCAGCTTGATATACAAATGAAATACAATTATTCACAAAATTCCAGAAAGCTGTGCTGGCACAAGTCATATATCCACTGCGCTACTTCCCCCTGGCATGGCTGGCAGTACCACCTATCATCACAGTTACCTCTTAAACAGGCCCTGTGCCTCGAAACTCCTACTTCTTATAATGTATAAAATACACTAACACAAGCCCACCTCAGCTGGAAAAGAAGGGCGACAGTTCATAGCTTGAATCATTTTAAGTGGCTTTAGGGCGTGATTTATAGAGTATCCCTGGTGTCTAGTGTTCTCCTTTTCCTCGCCTTTGTCAAGCTGATTTTTGTGCAAGGCTTAAAACTCTCTCCCCTTTAATTTGTTTTTTTTTTAAGACTTAATGTCATATATTAAGAGTATCCCTGGTGTTTAGTGGTGGTGCAGATGACCAACACTCTGCTAAGGAGCTGAGTAATGTGCTGAGGGGTACAGGGTTTGAACCCCACCCCCCATTTTACAATAACTTTTTCCCCCAATCTTTACGGTAATATGCGAGAGCATCCCTGATGTCTACTGGTACAGCAAAGGGCTAAAGCTCTCTTAAAGAGTTGTTTTTGAATGCCAATGGAACGTAACTTGAATCTTTGTACAGCCTGCTCTTAATGCAGTTAGAATAACCCTGGTATCTAGTGTTTCTCTGCTCCATATCTTTCATCCTGCAAAACTTTTACTATCATCTTTTAAATGCCTTTACTGCAAGATATAGAAGAGCAAACTCTGTGTCTAGTGTTCTGCATCCCCCAATACTGTAGGGTTTGCTACTTAGTCTAGGGAAATCTGGAGGTATTAACAGCCTCCCCCATACACTCACACATTCATGCAAATATACACACACAGAGCCCCCATTCTACCCTAGTACACTCACAGACAGACTCACCCAGAAACACCCACACCCACCCATCCCCACAAACACCCCCCCACACAAACACACACACAAACACACACCCTACCCTATCCATCCGCCAAACAGCAAACCTATTGCAACCACCCAGGCAGACACACAGTCAACACACATGCACCCACGAGGCCATGCATCCCTCTGCATACACTCAAGCAGCCACACACATCACTAATATCTTGCTGCTGAACTCACTGGCACTTAACTCTAATGTGATCTTACACACTTGGAAGCAATGGGTGAACATATGCAGCCAAGCAATTCTTTGAATTATTTAGCAATGTAAATGCCTCATCACAGATATTTCCAGTGGATGACCACATGACTAATTAGCATAGGCTGCTCCCTCAGAATTCCTCATTAGCATTTGCGATAAGCCCCAGAGATTGCGTCCTGCAGTGCTGCACCACTCTGTAGTAAAACACTGTGGTAGGCCTGTCTCTGAATCACAAATGGTTACAAACAGATGTAAAATGGGCTTATCCATCAAAACAAACAATCTGAATTCCGCCCTTAGTTTTCCATTTCATGAAAATATCTACAATGCAATGCTGCTGCTTAAGTGACACAGGATCTTTATCATCCACACAAACACTAATCTTCTCAGATGGGACTTCAGTTTAAGTCATCATCCTGTAATAGAAAGCTGGGCATATCCTTTCACATCAAAGGGAAGTTTGGCTCAGAAATTAAGATGGTGGTTTTAGGTTACACAGCAGTACTGTCACTGAAGGAATGGACACGGAGGCCTTTAAACCCATCTACCCAGGCTAATGAGTTGCATGGTCTGCTGCAGTTTGTTTAATCAATATTACAACAAACTGCCAGTCCTAGTTTAACTATTAATCATTTCTCTAGGATGAGGAGATCTCCATCTCTCTGTAGATTAGTACGATTCTTACTACAGTGCCTCTGTGGTTTTCTTAAGTCATAAATCTATGATAAACATGGAGCCATTTTTAGGCAAGTCATTATGCATTTATTCTTAACAGGTGGGTACATAGGTGCACAAGTGGTAATTTTTAGGCAAAACCTATTTACAATAAAATTAAACCACAAGACCAAAATTAAATATCATCAGTGCAAGACGGATCCCCTCACTAGTGGCGCATTATACAAAATCATTTAATTATCAGCTAGTGGTTAATATGTGATAACAGGCTACTTGCTACATGACCATACCTGTGACTGGATGAGAGAATTGGGAAACTCAAACCGTTTTCTCAGTTCTTCTGTCATCTTTGTACATGAGTAATACACTGCTTACTTCAGCTCTGCAAAAAAAAAAAAAAAAAAAAAAAAAGAGAGAGAAATTCACTCTTAGTGAATCAGATCAATTACAAACAATAGTACACAACTCAACTTTGAAAGAGTGTGAAATGGATTAATTAGAAAAGGGAGAGGTTTGTTTCAGCTTCCCCTCATTCCTGATCACCTGTACAACAAAATTTTAAGTACAATGTCAGTTAGAAAATAATCATGTAAGAAACTTTTTTTTGGGTGTTCTTTTTACATCCTTGCCTGACCACCAAGCCTCCACCTCTCAGGCATGAGCCCATTTGTTCTCTCACGACCGGAGTGTTCCAAGTGAAAGGACAAGTGCCATCTCAAAGGACCGTCAATCAAGCAGCCATTGGGGTGATCTTAGTTCTCCCCAATATCCTGGTAAATACTAAATGAGGCACTATCCTCTCTCTCTCTCTCCTGATGGCGGACATGAGTACTTGCATCACCACGACCCTGGTCCTTGCCATTTACAGTGCTAGGAGTTCTTTAATTTTTATTGTGATCATTAGTAAACCAGAAATTACTTCTCCCAGCCTGGGCAAGATTTAGGTTTTCACTCCCACGTTCCCCTGCCCTGCTCTTTCAATGCCCAATCCACAATTCAAACTTGGGGTGTCGAGGCCATGGTCTTGGTTTTATCCGTCTTGTTTACACCACAGAGCCAAGTGAAGAAATACTACTTTAAAGTGAAAGGAAGTGCCCGTTGCAACTGATGAACAAAGCGGCAATCTCCTACCACAACAAAAAAAAAATGTACTCAAACTCTGCCACAAAATAGGAAATGTGCACTGCTGCCTAGCAAAGGTCTTTCTACTCTTACCCAGGCAAAGTTGTACAGCCATCTATTTACAATGCTGCAGTCATCTCCAATGTGAAAAATAATGACAAGATGAAAGAAAAAAAATACAACCCAAAGGGGAAGGGGAGATGCAGGGTTTTACTTCACTTATAGTTTCATTCTCAAATCAATCTGATATTGAAAGAGGTATGGAGAACCAGGACAGCAAGCAATAAACAAGCATCTCAGCTTCCTGCTGCTACAGAGGTATGCCATCCCAATCCTGCCTACCAGGATTCTGGAAACATAATAAAACGAAACATCAAATTACTGAAACTGTTAGCACACCATACTTTAACATTCTGAATTCAGTAAAGCAGAAACCGAGTCAAAATGTTTCAACAAACACATTTGTCTTTATTTTTTTTTAACGAAAACTTGTATTTTACATTTCTTGGTACAATGTGTATGAAAACTTAACTCTGCTGTGAATTTGTTTTTTAAACTGACCGATTTTGATTGTTTGAGCCCTTGTCACTGAAAAACAAAACTCAGGAGCGTAATAAAAACCACCATAGCCAAGTTTGTGGATTAAATAGCCACCCAGGCCAAAGATAAATCACAAGGCATTTTTAGTTACATTTGTAATCTCAAAAGCATAATGCAGTAATGTACTGAGCCGACTGTGAATAAGGTTACCTGCAGTGAGGCTTAAGATACAGTGCATCTCCTAGCTGATGCATTTAGGTCTAACTTTACACTCCTCTCCCCCACTCCATTTGTCCCTCAAGATATACCTGAAACTGGTTCGCCTCCAGCTATCACACAAGACCAAGTCCTAAAAGTGCTATCAAAAGCTAAAAATACTGTATCGATGGGTCATGACAATATCCCTGTATGCACCTTAAATAGCATGAAGCATGATTTAGCCACACCTCTAACACTGTTCAATCTCAGCCTCCATAGAGGCATTGAACAACGTCAATGAAGAACTGTTACAATCACTCCCCTGCATAACAGAGGACCTCCCACAGACTCAGGCAATTACCGACCCACAAGTCTGGCTAGCCTCATATGCAAAACCATGGAAATACTTATGGAAATAATTAATCAGGACATAATGAACCTCCAAAAACTACACCCATCTCAGTTTGGATTTGTCAAGCTTACTCAACCTGGTGGATTTTTTGGAAAAAAGTCACCAAAGTAATAGATAAAGGCAAACAGTATACACTGCATATGCATGCCTCGACCTTGTAAGCTCCACAAAGAGAACAGTCACCAGTACAGTTGCCCAGGGTTCTGTGCTGGCACCCTCTCCTATTTGACATCTACTTTTCTGAAGTAAAAGCCAATGTCAAAGGGCTCTGCCTGACTAATTTTGCATATGACTGCATGCTAGCAGCAGTCAAGTCCCCAAATGACTTGGCCATCCTGCAGAAAGATTTATCCCAAATAAATAACTGGTGCAAAAATCATGGATTGAAATGAAAATACCAAAAAATGCATTACTGTGTCCTTTGGGAAGTCATCTGTACCATGGAGCGAACACATTAAAAATATTCACATAAGAGTTGACTCAGTTGTTCGAGATTTGAGAACTTGTGTGGAGAGTGAACTAACTTTTGACCAACGTGTGTCCATTATTGTAAGAAAGTCCTTTTACATTGCAAAGCTTATAAACAAAGGGATTGTGTCTAGATCTAGGGATGTCATTATCCCCACCCTTTAGTCAGCCATTAGGCAAATATAATGCCCCCTTTGGCAGGTATCTGTCCAGACGCATGCAACAATTGTAATGCCCACAGAGATACTTAACTAAAAGGAAATAAGGCTAAACAACACGTCCTACATTTACCGACTCAGAGCTCTGACACTATACTTGGTATCCTTCAGAATGCAAAGAAGTGACATGTGTCTGACATGCAAGGGATCCTCAGAACCAGTACTGATGGAATTTACTGCACATCAACAAGTCAAATGGTATCAGAAATATTTAATCTAGGGATCTAAACCTCTTCTGCAACATCAGAGTTGTTTGGAGAGACAGGTATATCTCAGAGGATACCGCTGTTCTGGAACATCCATATAAAACAAAGTTCATCCCTGTCCATATTCAAGGGTAACTTAGCTTTACGGATGAGAAACAGAAAATTTACCTCAGGACTGTCCCTTGTACTACTAATGTACACAGGCAGCTTCTAAATGCTTTATCCCATATATGGATCCCCTCAAATTATTTATTTTATTTTACATTTGGTAACTGAGAAAGTCTGACTGGACAAAAGCCCTTTTTCAGCCGAGGCCTGGGGAGAAAAACTCAGTAGCACAACATCTATATAAAACACACATGAATCAATAGCAATACAATTTGATTAAGTTACATATAGAATGTATACAGATGCATCTAAAGAAAAATATGCAAATTCAGATAAATCAGCAGAGTACATATAATTAAGAAACTATTCTGAAACATTGTGTGATCTCTATTTGTTTCTCTGTCAATCAGCATATACTTAAGAAATTATTCTGAAGCATTTGGTGTCAGAAAGTCGAATAAAGACTTCTATAATACAGAGTCATTCAGACACGGGATAAGAGAGTATTGAAGGTGAAAGCTAGCCTGCATAATTATCTAGGCATAATTCCATTTTTTCTCATTTGTTGTAATATAGCAATAACCCACGCCTGGGTGTGGGTAATGCTGGATTTACCCACTGTTGGCGCGGTAAACAAAGCCAACCGTGGGTAAATATACAGCATTACCCACACCCAGAAGTGGGTTATTGCTATTATACCATGACATTATTTAAGAAAAGAAACTATTACTTTTCTTAAATAATGGCATAGTATAATGCCTGTTTACTGCCCTTCCGCAGATGTCTGGCATCCGCGGCAGTTCTGATGTACTGCGCGCCTGCGCAGTACATTAGAGCTGTGGGCAAAAGCAACAGAGAAAGCAAGATCTCCGTTGTTTTTTTTTTTTACTGTTTCGCTATGTTAAATGGGTTTAACATAGCGAGATAGCTTTAAAATAAGCAACGGAGATGTCCGTTACTTATTTTAAAACTGTCTCGCTATGTTAAACCCATTTAACATAGCGAAACAAAAAACAACGGAGATCTTGCTTTCCCGTTGCTTTTAAAATATGTCTCGCTATGTTAAATGGGTTTAGCATGGCGAGACAGCTAAAATAAGCAACGGAGATCTCCGTTGCTTATTTTAAAGCTGTCTCGCTATGTAAAACCCATTTATCATAGCGAGACAGTGTTTTAAAAGTAGAGTTATACTAATGGAAAAAAGTCCGGGCGACCGAACCTTTTTCCATTAGTATAACTCGATTTACAATGTGCACGCTGGCCAATCAGCGTGCACGTTTTGGGGGGGTCATGGTATAATATACAATATATAATTATCAAGCATGGGATGGGCAAGGCCAATCTCTAACCAAATGGGGTAAATTAATAAAAGGACTAAAAGGGAAACTGGCTATGCTTAAAATAGCCCACCAAGGGCAGCTAACCTAGTACTTATCTACAAACCTATGTTAATTGAAAATATTTGTTTATTGGTCACCATTAATCAATTTAAGAAACCAAGGCACCAGATGCATTTTTAAATGTATCATTAAAGTGTAATGTTGTAACAGTTAACAGCAATTTGTTGCTCTGATTTTTTTGTTACTATCAGTGCCTATGTGTTTATTGTAACAAGGGCAACATACATACAACTCACTGATTTACCAGCAAGTTTTAATATTAAAATTCAAGACTGTCATTTGACACTCCAAGGAAATTACAGAAAGTATGCAATAATGTCGTAAAAAGTTGAGAAAATACAGCCAATTGACACCATTTACACTAGCACATGCTGTAGGCAGGACAACACAGTGTAATCATGGAGAATAATAATACCAAGACCTGTGTACAGAAAGTGCACCAAAATGCCACACCCGTATAACAGCTATAAGCAATTATTCATCAATAAATGTTATTTATGAATTGCCTCAGCACACTTAAGAACTGTGAAGGAAAATCACAGCAACCATACCTTTCTCAGATTATAGTTCTCACACATTTTTCTTTTATCCAGAAACTGGGAAAGTAAGTTCTTCTATACAGAGTATGAGACACAAACGGGGCATGCAGGGTGTCGAGTTCCTGCTGGCACAGGAGTGTTGACACAGCCATGACTGTTTAATTATGAGACCGTATAAGCCCACTTAATGACTTCAAGGCAGAGTATAACTGTTAATTTTCAGTAAGTGTAATAAGTTATCAAGACACTCACTTCATGTACCATCCACAGCTGTAAACATGAAGGATTCCTTTCACACAGCAACTGACAGACAAAATTGCATACATGTCACTTTGGGCAAATCAATCTTGAAACTATACTAGTGATAGTCACTTAACAGCACAGAATTTTTCAGAACATGTATTCAAACGTTGGCATAATTACACTACACAGAAATACAGAAACCACAGAAATTCCATAGTTTTGTCTTACTGATAACTAGATCACAAGAATAAGGCATTTCTTTTTAACCAGTAAGGCTTAAAATCTGGTTAGGATTAGTTTTAAAATCTATATTACTCACCATTATAGATAAAACTGACCTCTACAATTCTAGACAAATGAACGGCGACATAGTCCAAAAGTGACATTCCCAGGGTCTGAGGCTGCTATTTTAATAAATCAGCTGGATTGAGTCATTCCTGTGTCACACTACCCTATGAATGGTCACTGGAATGATAGATCATATGGACCATTTTATATAGGATAGGCTTATAACAAGACGAAGACTGTTCATGAACTAATTAAATCGTCAGCATACATAACTCAAGTTTGTAAGGTACTGTTAAGTAACACAGAAGGCTCGTCAGACCAGTCTAGCCAAACATAACTAGGGTCCTCATAAAAGGCAATCAAGTTACATCTGTGATGACGCTGTACAATACAATGATAATAAAAGTCCAACTAAGACTATTTTTTTCAAACTGCATTAATTCAGAAAACCACCAACAATATATTCACAGTTATTTACTACCTTCCTAGTCTCTATAGTTACTCTGTTTAAGGCCTCCATGAGAATTTTCACTATACACCTTTTCATCCAGTCTTTGTTTTTTTCCCTTTCCAAGATCTTCTCAACTCTCCATCATAGCTTTCCTCACACAGTTTCTTTGTAGAATACATGCATAGAGAACAGAAAGAAATACCCAGTTTCTTCAGCTACAGCCAACCAATTTCCTTTAGGAACCACACAATTAACAGATGTAGCTGTTGTCAAATTTTGTTTTTACTTATTTACTTACTGTTGTTTCCACCCTTACAGTAGAAACCCCACTGACAGTTTCAGGTTCAGCAAGCACTAAATTGCCACGACACAACAGGATGGTACTTTAACCAAGTAAACAGAAAGAATAAAATTATAATTCTATACAAGAAGACCAAAGAGTAAGTGATGGCGAGATGTACAGTAGCAGTGGGGGCTGGATGCAAGAATATAGGCATGCCTAACAATTGTGGTTGTCTCAAACTACTGGCCCCAAATGTTTACATACATCAAAATAAACAGTTTTATTGATTTAACTTTAACCATGGTAGTACAGTAGTCCAGCATGACCTACTTCTGAGTCAGCTTGGGTGTGTAATGCACAGAAACAGATGAAGAAAGAACCTTGGTAATACAATCATCCGACATTTGGAGCATATCGAACAAACATTAAAACATTTCAAACAATGAAGAAAATAAGGTACCAAATGCAAGTGTAAGCAAACAATACAAATAAGGGCTTGTTTAAGTCTTTAGTATTAATTCTGAATTCAAAAAGCACAGTGACAACCATATTAAACCATGAACAATATATGTAGAAAAACAACAGAAGTATAAACACTTAGACAAAATGAATTAATAACAGTAGTAGGATAGTAAAGTGTGTAAGATTTAAAAATTGTTGCCAGCCCCATGACAGTGAATTTATGCTTCACCTATCCTTGTGTATGGGAGTTGTAGTCCTCTGCCATGAGGTTCCTGATTTACAAGACTCTGATCTGCGGGGGATCGATATCTCTAACTCTGCATGTCACATTATGGTACTTTTGTTTGATGTAAACAGGTAGTGAATTCCTAAGGTGGGGAATGCAGTGGGTAAGAAAATCATTGTGTTATCAGCTACTGTTAATCTTCCAATGGTTTAGATCAAGCATATGACAGACTATTTAGTGAAGGTGGAAAAGTTCAAAAAAATCATAGGATATACTGCATATTAAGCTATAAACAGGTCACTTCTCAAGAACCTGGGGGGGGGGGGGGGGGGGCAAATAAAAAATGTCTATCCAGTATTCAAATGCCATGTGACGAGAGGAACAGGCCATCCCCTGCAAATCAGGAAAATTGCTGTCCACCTGGTTCCAGGTCGAAAGATACAGGATCTCCTAGAATGAAACTAACAAGCCAACTGTAACCAGCTATTTTACCACTGAACTGGGGCATCATTGCTGATGAGGGAAGAATTCTGCTAAGCACTAGTGGTTTGCCATCTTCAATGACATAGGTGGCAAGCTCAGATTTGTCTCATTGCATCCTTTGTATGGTAGAAAACCTAAGGTTATTCGTACCCCCCACACCAAACATGGGTGCCAATAAGTGTGTACTTATTTTTGATAGTGAATGGTCTTGATGGCTCTTAAAACATCATTGATTACAAGTATCAGAGGGACAATAGATTAAGTTTCTCAGTCATGGTGATCCAGACTCGGTGACAAAATTCTGTAAGTGCTGATGAAAATAATCCAAATCACGGATAATCATTTTCAGTGATCACCAAACCAGCTTTTTGAGAGGAGGGGAAAGCACAGACAGACACACAGACAGACACTCTCGCCATGGTAGCACAACAATGGGAAAAGAGCAATGTGAATACTGAATAAAAACACTAACAACATTCAGCCATACTGATTTGCAAGATTGCCATACAGTTGTCAAGTTCCACCCTCTTTATCCAGTGAGACGAGAGTGGTGTCAGTCTGACAATGGAATCACCTACAACAAAGAGATTAAGATTTGAAGCAGGCCTACATGACTGTAGGGAATCGGGTTGGTAGTCTTGGTGAATCATTGTACAAGTATGTGAAGATGCAGGTGTGGATATGGATACTAGTGTACCCTGATATGGCTGATGTTTTCTAGGTAGGTACCTGCAAGGCTTAGACAGAGTTTTTTTTTTAATACATCAGCTTAAGTGTAGTGTAGAGTAGTGTTCGCTGAAGTTTACTGAAGTGTCTTAAGTAGAGACATTCCTGTAATCTGAATAGGTAATTGCATTTCACAGTTTGAACTAGGAGTAATGGGTTATAATTAAACATGAGGCAGCTCCTACATATGTCTGGCAATAACAGACCAGTCAAGTGAAATGTAAGAGCAGTTTATGACAAAGATGATAGACTTTAATTTAAGCCTTAATTGCATCTTAATTTATAACAAGCAAATTAAAGTGCTGTATTAGATGCCTGGTGTTAAAATGTGATAGCACATAATGAGGAAACGAGGAACAGGCTAACAGAACACTTGAAAAGGCAATTAGATACTTGATAAAGACAAGAAAACTTAGACAGTGGACTGAGGTAAAGCTACTCACTAATACAACTAGCTGATTGTGTAGTAACAGGAAAGTTTAAACCTAACAGATACGAGATTAGCAGAAACAGAAATTACCCTTTAGAAAAATAAGCAAAAACAATACCATGTAGCAAAAACAGAACACCAGCAGTTAACGTACAATACAAACAATACAAACTTACTTTACTGCACGCAGTTGCACAAGCTGACACAGATACAGACTGCACAAATTATTAACTCATCAGGTAGGATCAATAATCACATAATTCGACTCTACGAGTCATTACAGGATACAAGAAATCTATCATCAGCGCAGGACTCAGCACCAAGCCGAGGGTATTTCATGTTCAGATGGTGAATTACAGATACTGAACTGAAGCACAAAGCACATGTCATGGCAGCTCACTATCTGCACTGTGTAAACTAGTGTAACAAGTTTCCACTGGGCAGCACAGGTATCAAAAGGAAACAGAGGGAGTTTCCTGGTGCTGAAATTACTACTAAATAGCTACTCAGAAATAGAGCAGAAAAGCATGTATACAGAGAAAGGTTGGGATTTTTAACTATTTGCTGAACTGCCAGTGGACTGCTACACAACATGCAATCAAAAAGATCAACAAGCTGCTCAACTATCCAAACAAAGCCAGGTAGCTCAAGGTGTAGTGACAGCCAGCCAGCCACACTTTTAAACTCCAAATGAAGCTTGTCGGTTTAGTATTTAACCCAGTCCCCTGCTGGAGGCTGTGCAATGCTTAGTAACCTAGATATAAACGGCATCTTAGAAACATACCACAAACATGACTCCTTCTGGCATATTTTTTAGCATGCCAGAGCTGCATGCTTTGTAGCAGTCCACAGATAGTTCAGCAAATAGTCAGTACAAAGTATAGTTTCCCCTCTGACATTAAGCAACAAATACGTCTCAACGGAAGAAGATAAAGCTCTTCACAAAGCAGCTTATGGAAGAATCTTCACTGGAGGCCCTGAATAACTGCATTATTATCTGCAGAGGACGTATGCTGGTGAGAACAGCATGCAGAATGTGACTGCAGGCCAGGCTGAGAAAGGGCTGAGAAAAAGTTTACTTAAATCAATAAACTAAAATTAAAATTTCAAGCCCCATAAAACAGAGGGGTCATATAAGACTAAGCCCGCCCTCAAGATTCTAGCATGCCATCCATGTGGTCGTCTCACTGGTACTCTGAGCATGCTGGGGAGGTGCAAATGTGACATGCAACCTGCTTATTGATATATAACTGAATGCGTGTGAGAAATTCATCACTTTCCTCCCTTACACTTTTTCACACACCTCTCCCAGTACTGGATGCTGGGCAGCTTAAAGTACCACTTGACTGCACAATCCGTCTTAGATTTACATTATTGCCTAAAGCCTGCTGTATGTTTCCAGTTGCAATTACAAAGTAATTATACTGACAGAAGTCCAGAAGTTATACATGTATAAAATTACCCAACAATTTGTTTAAAAAAGACTTCACTCATGTTTTGATCTTCATTCTTGTACTTCACATGAAATGCAGTCTGGGAGACTCAAAAAAGGCCATGCTGGCATCCTCTTCATACTGCTGTCAAGACAAGTGGGGTGGATAAGTTTAGTGTTAAGTCTGTAATAGCATATGTCTGCCACACTACAAATATATTCAATTTATCCAGTTGTACATGATTTATTAGTAGTGAACTGTAGTGTCTTATGTTCTTAAAGTGTTTTCCTCTATAAAGGAATTGTAATAATGACTGACTTTTTAGATAGTAATTTCACTGCTGTACTAAGTTATATTTTGTTTAGTTTCCTTGTGTGAGTGTGCTTTTGGAATCAAACAACAGCTTAGTACTTGAGAGCCCTCAGAAGCCAGAGGATGAGGGGCGTGGCCAAGGATGAACACAGGATAGCAGCAGATTTCTTCAGCTCCACCAATTTCATTACATTGACAGGAATTAATTACTTAAAAAATTAATTTTTGAAGTAATTTTCTTTCTAAATATGTTTGTTTTATATAGTTCTTGAACTATATCTAAAAAAGAAAGGAAATCTTAATAATATTCCTGTCAGAAATTACTTTGGAAATTTTTCTGTCAGTTTATCAGTCTGAAATGAGTTCCAGTAAGACAAATTCTCAAGACTCCAGCATCAAGAAAGAACTTCAGTCTCTGATAATTATAGTCCAGCAACTTACTAAGATGGATAAAATGGATACTAAAATATACACTTTCATAGAAAAAACTACAAAACAAATAGACTTGTTACATATGGACCTGCAACAACAGAAGATCCAGATGACAGGCATAGAAGAAGCTGTGAATGACATGGAAAATAGAATACAAGAAGAGGAAATCAACATTGAGTTTCTGCTGAAACAAAATACACATTTACAAACAAAGCTGGATGACCTGGAAAATAGATCTAGGCGCAATAACATTAGGATTTTTGGACTGCCAGAAAATATTGAAGGTAACAATATTACTTCTTTTTTTAACAACATGGCTCCCTAAAACTTTAGATTTACCAGAAGCATTCTCTTTTGGTATCGTAAGTGCACATAGATCTATAGCTAATACTAACTCTAACAAAAACTATCCTAGATCAGTTATAGTTAGATTTCTATCATCTCTTGATAAAGAGATGGTTCTTAAATCTGCTTGGGCTAAAGCTCCTGTTAAGATTAATGAAACAACTGTGCGTTTTGACAATGACTATTCTTCCATGGTATTAGCTAAAAGAAAAGTTTTCTGCCACTAATAAGGGAGCTTAAAAAAGCACAGTTTAAAACATACCTTCTGTTTCCTGCCAAGCTTAAAATCTTCCTTCCTGATGGTCCTAAAATTTTCGATGACTTAGACTCTGCTTTACTGTTTATCAAAAAAAATAAGATTTTGGAAAAAATAGAAGAAATGGAATGGGCTAGTCCTTCGTTAAAGAGACTGGCAACTGAAACTTCGTGGAAGACTTCAGAGAAGAAGAAGAGACTAAAAAACAAATGATTTGTACTATGTTTTTTTTTTTCTCTCATCATTTTATTTTATTTTATTATTAATCTTTTTAAATATAGTTCCTGCATTTCCAAGAAGCAACAAATATTTTGAAAAAGATTTAATCAAAGTTATTCTCTGTGTGCAAAGAAATGTTTTGTTTCATAACTAGTCAAAATATCTGGAGATTTAATGGCAAGCTGTGATTTAACTTGTTTCTCTTTCTGAAGAGGAAAAATAAGGTCAGTAATTTGATACATTTTTTTTTCCTTTAAAAGTTTATATGTTCTTCAAATGCTATTCCTAATTATACTTTCTTGATTACACTGCTTATGCTTGTTTGTAAATAATCTGTCATGCTTTAACTAATAATAATTAGAACTAAATAATAGTAAATAATATGTTTTATTTTTAACTCTAATATAAACAGTAAGTAACATTCTATGGTATATACTTCTTATAGCTTTCTCTTACATTTTTTTATTTCTGCCTTACACCCTTTTACTTTTTACTCTCTTTTCTTTTCTTTATTAATATATAGAAATGCTTTTGATCATATAGACACAGTAAATAAGAAGATTTGCATAGGAGTTGAGTTGGGACAAAAATGTTGAGTTTTGCTACTTATTAATAATTTTGGGCTTGATTTCACTTACATAGAGTCTGTAATAACCTGTAGAATGCATTGTGAAGGTTTTGTCATGTTTAAATGCATTTACACTGCTAAATGAATGTTTGTCACTAGTTTTTAATAAGTTTCCTGCCAAAATGTTAAGAGAGACAATCTGGGATGTGGGCTGTCTCATGCACAGTGTCCATGAGCTACTTCAAAAGCTTCAATTCTCAGAATTCTCACAGAGAAGCTGAAAGCAGCTGGTCTTACCTTTGACCTAGATATCACACTGACACATCACAGATACAGGAATAGCAGATTAATAATGTGTGTTAAAAACCTATGTCCCAAACATATACATTACTATAACTCATTTAATTCATCTGATTGACAAGCATAAATAATTTTATAACTCTATACTGGAAGAAATTGTCATGTGATATATTTTAAAGCAGTAGTATAGCATGTTTGTAAAATCTGGTTACTAAAATGTTTGCTGTGCATTATTTTGTATAAAGCAGACAGATTTATTGAAGGGACAGCAATGTAAGATGGTGTTCAGTAAAGATACAACTCGGTGAGATCAGATATATATATATATATATATGTATGTATATATATATATATATATATATATATATATATTTATGTGTGTGTGTGTATATATGTGTATATATATATATATATATATATATATATATATATATATATATATATATATATATATATGTATATGTGTGTGTATGTGTGTATGTATATATATATATATATATATATATATATATATATGTATATGTGTGTGTATGTGTGTGTATGTAGATATGTATATAAATGTTTCTGAGAATCTGCTTAACTATGAAGTATGATTTATAACAATTTCTATGAATATAATATTTTATTCTATTGGCAATAATGAGTTTGAGTAAATGCTCATATACAAGCAATTCAAGGTTTCTTTCGGAAGCTGTTAACTGTATTTACATGACAGAAAATAGATGCATCCTAATATATGTAATGTCTGAATTATATTAGCCAAAGTTTTTGATTTAAATGAATGTTAGAACTTATTTTTCTCTCCTCTTGATTTCTAACATCAAGATTATTTGAATGCTATTTGAATACAAGTGTTTTATATTACATGGATGTATATAGTAGTATGAACAGTTTTTAAAAAAAAAAAAAAAAAAAAAAAGTTTATTTTAGTTTATATGATGCTGTTTTACCAAATGTGTAGTCTTGTCTTGCTAGATAATTGAATTGAAAACTGTTAACTTGTTTTTAAAAAAAAAGGGGGTTTTAAATATTTAAATTAGGGGAAAAATTTTTAAATTGGGGTTTA
>NC_056728.1:1131092309-1131098608 GCF_019279795.1 Protopterus annectens | reverse complement strand
TAAAATGCAGTGCACGATACAAGAATAAATAAAGGGATAAAGGGATGTAAAATACAATCAGAGTAGTCAAGAGAGATAAGCAACATAGTTTAGAAAGAAAAATAGAGTTGCTTAATGAGTAGATGGGTTAGGCAGGGTAGAGTGTGTAGAGACACTGACTAGTCAGGTTTAGAGCACTGACATAACCAATGTGTTTTCAGGAATACTTTCAATTTGTTTTTGAAAGAGGATAATGAGGAAAGTATGGAGAGTTCATTTGGAAGGAGGTTCCAGGCTTTCCCAACTATATTAGAGAAAAGGGAGTCGCCAGCTTTGTTACATGTTTTAGTGGTATGTACTAGAAGTTTTTGAGAAGACCTTAAGGATTCTAGGTTTTTACAGGGGGGTGATTAGTGTCGAGAGAATAGGTGTTTTTGAAGGTTTGTAAAGAGTGTTATGGGCTATAGTTAGCTGATGGAATGTAATTAGATTTTGAAATTCAAGCCAACCTAGCTGTTTTTAAATTAAGGCAGTGATGGGTTCTAAAAGGATTACCAGTTGCAAATCTAGCTATAT
Organism: Protopterus annectens; assembly: GCF_019279795.1. Lineage (NCBI taxonomy): Eukaryota > Metazoa > Chordata > Ceratodontiformes > Protopteridae > Protopterus > Protopterus annectens. The sequence continues at coordinate 1,131,098,053 of NC_056728.1, read as the reverse complement.
TGTTGTAGGACATTTCCAATTTGTTGAGATTATTTTTTGAAAGGTTAGTAAAAATGGGTGATGCATAAAGTAGAGAAGAGATTAGATGAGTGTGTGCTATTGTGGTTCGAGCTGAAGGTAGGAGAAAGGATTTTATCCTATAGAGAGAGCCTAGCTTTTTATTGACTGTTTTTATAGCATTGTTAATATGGATGTCAAAGTTCAGATTATTGTCAATGGTGACTCCTAATAGTTTTGTGTATGGGTCTGGAGATATAATGGTATTATTGATAGAGTTTATTGAGAAATCCAGTGGATGGGATTTCTTGGTAGGAGACAAGAGGAGGAGTTTAGTCTTTGGGGTTTAGGAGAAGACATCTATGTGTGAACCATTGCTCAACTGTGTTAAATACTTGTTGGGACAGATAGAGTAGTTCAGAAGAGGAGGGGCCTGAGCATATCAGTGTAGAGTCATCTGCATATTGTACGCATGTAGCCTGGGGGATGGCAAGGTGAAGATCGTTGATGAATATGGAAAAAAGTAGAGGTCCAAGGATGGAACCCTGGGGGACTCCGAGGTTGACAGGGAGATGAATAGATAGTCTTGTGCCATAGTACGGCCTGTTGTCTTCTATCCTGGTAGGACTGGAACCACTTAGAGGATGTATCTAGTGACAGCGATTTTAGTATTGTGATGAGAATTTGCTGATTTACCATGTCAAATGCTTTAGACATGGTCAATGAAAAGGGCAGAAGAGGGTTTGTTAAGGTTGCGGTTGTTGTTAATACAGTCTGTGAAGGAAAGAAGGGCAGTTGTAGTGCTATGCGAGGGTCTAAAACCATGTTGACAATTGGCTAGTAGGTTATTATGCATTAGATGATCAAGTAATTGTTTGTGGATGCATTTTTCCATGATCTTTGCCAGAGGTGAGAGAAGGGCAATGGGGCGGTAGTTGGAGAGTTCTGTGGATTGTCCTCCTTTGTGGAGAGGGATTATATGGGATACTTTCCATAAACTGGGAATAAAACTTTCAGTAATAGTCCTATTGATTAGGATAGAAATTGGATAGGCAATAGCTTTGGCTGATTGTTGTAAGAATTCAGCAGGTAATTGGTCTGCTGAGGGGGACCAGGGTTTCAGTTTCTGTAGAAGGGTTAGAATATATGATGTTGGCAAACAATTCACCAAAAAAGAAAAAACAAAACTGCTGAAAACACAAAAGCGAACAACCAAAAGCAAACACCATAAGCACATGAACAAATTTAATAAGCGCTTTCGGGAAGATTCGTATCTTCCCTTCTTCAGACAAACTACTACATACTAGAACAAATATATAAAAACTTTTTTTAAAAGTCAATTAGTTGAATTAATTGCAATTGAGGTTTTAAAGCAACAATGCACTTTTAAACATGCCCTCATTCATAAAAATGACCCACACCAAAACTGACACATTAACATACCTAAAGCATTAAGAAACAGTTATTCTAAATACAAGGCTATTAATCTTAGCCTATGTTAGTTTGTTAAACTTCAAAAACTTAAAAATTGTAAAAAAATATAAAAAGTAAATACAATAAACATGGTATAACCAAGCAACTAAAAAATATATATACAAAATTATCTTCGCAGCGCCAAATGTTTAAGCACACAGGCAATAGATACATACTCGTTGAGTCCAGGGGATAAATATGCAGCAGTTCGAATCTGCCAAAATAATTCCTCTTTTTCTAAGAGCACTTGCCAAGGACCTGCTCTAAGGTCATCTTGAATATGTTTTAAGACCATAAACTTAAAGGTATGGTCCTCATGCACTGAGGTGTGACGTGCTAAAGCATTAAGATCTTTCTTAGAAATAGCATAATTGTGTCCGTAAGTGCGCTGCTTTAACTTGCGCTCAGTTTTGCCGATATAAAAAGCAGCACATTTCACGCAATTAGCGATGTAAACAACTGATTTAGTATCACAGTTGTAGTTCCCCATGATGTTAAAAGTTTTATCTCTAACCGTGACTTTGGTGCCCATGTTAACAGATCTACATTGGCGACAAGCGCCACATTTGCTCATACCCAAGCTTCGTTTGTTAACATTACATCTCTTAGCTTCTAGTAATGTTTTTAGGTTAATACCTCTTCGGAATGTAATTTTAGGCTTTAACCCGAAACAAGTAAGCAGATTGAGGTCTTCAAGAATTAGTGCCCAATTCTTATGTAAAATATTCCTAATGGTTATATTTTTTACAGTTTTTAAGTTTAACAAACATAGGCCAAGATTAATAGCCTTGTATTGAGAATAACTGTTTCTTAATGCTTTAGGTATGTCAATATGTCAGTTTTGGTGTGGGTCATTTTTATAAATGAGGGCATATTTAAAAGTGCATTGTTGCTTTAAAACCTCAATTGCAATTAATTCAACTAATGGATTGACTTTTAAAAAAAGTTTTTATACATTTCTTATTGGTATGTAGTAGTTTGCCTGAAGGGAAGATAAGAGTCTTCCTGAAAGCGCTTATTAAATTTGTTCGTGTACTTCTGGTGTTTGCTTTTGGTTCTTCGCTTTTCTGTTTTCAATATATGATGTTGGGACAGGTTGTAAATGAAAAGTAGGGGGTAAGGTTGGTTGTTTGGAAGGTAGAGTGAAGTTGTTAGGAGATGACTGGCTAATGTTTGTATAGCATCTGTAAAAAAGGTGTTAAAGGCATTGGCTATGTTCATTGGTGTTTTGAGGGTTTGGAGTAGTGGATTGTCCTGGGTGGAGTAGTTGGTTAATACTAGGCCAAAATGTCTGTGGTTTATTTGTATGGGCTTGTTGGGATTGGAGGTAGTAGTTTGTTTTGAGATTATAAATATATATATAAATATATATATATAAATATATATATATATATATATATATATATATATATATATATATATATACATATATATACACACACACACACACACACACATACATACACCCATATACATATATGTGTATATATATATATATATACATATATATATATATATATATATATATACACATACATATACACACACACGTACATATATATATATATATACATACACATATATACACACACACACACACACACAATGTGTCTGTATATATATATATATATATATATATATATATATATATATATATGTGTGTGTAAAAGCGTAATACACACACAATGTGTCTGTATATATATATATATATATATATATATATATATATATATATATATATATATACATACATACATACACACATAATATATATATATATATATATATATATATATATATATATATATATATATATATATAAAAACCACAAAACTGTCTAACTCGTGGATATATTGAAGATTAATAAGATATAACTTTTAAAACTTCAAATGAAAAAACTAGAAAATAATAAACTGAGGAGCTAGTGATTAGCTTTCGTCCCTTTATTGGTAACTAGGACTTCAGACAAAATGACAGTAGTAAGAACACAGCTATTTATATGGAAAAATGTGGGTGGGAAACCAAGTATCAGCAAATAAGTATTCAGTTAATACATCATTTCATGAATAAATAATTAAGAACTATTAGTTCATTGAGTAAAAGGCAGTACACTAAGTATGTAAAAATAGAATTCATTAATATTAAGAAAGTAAACAATCAGTGAGAGCAAGTCCTCATGAATAACTAAGAACTATGAAAGGAACTTGTTCAGTGAAATAAGGTGCAATGAATGTATGAGAATGAAAATCAAGCAGTAAATTCTATGCAAGGTAAACCAATAATGTAAAGCACAAAGCACTTCAAAACATACCTATATACTACTTTAGATCTAAACAACTATATACAAACATAAGTGTAATATATAGTAAAACACAATGAATACGAATAAAGCAACAGAAGAAAATAACATAAGTTAACGCAGCCATTTAAGGGCACATTTGATGTTTAAGGACTCATTCAAGCCTGGCGGAGAGTCTGCACAGAGTCTCAGTTGCCACTTTAATTCCTTAAACTCTAAAGAAGTGTTGACATCACCATAAAAGTTGGGAACATCTTGTAAAACTAAAAATTTAAAACCAAATAACACGTACAAGTCCTGGAACAGTCGACTGCATAGCAATAAAACCCAAGTCTGTTCCTGGTCACAACATGGGTAAAGCACTGGCACGACCAGAGTTACAAAAATCACTCTTCATTCACTAAAACAATATAACAGGTTGAGCGCTTTCATCTAATAAAATAGACTTCATCAGAACACTGCTCTTACAAAATGTTCACCTTAAATACACTCCCAAACCGGTCACATTCAATTCTCATTAAACCATAATGAGCTCTTAAAGGGCACAGTGCTAAATTCCCATTCTCCAAAACTTAAAACCAATAAAGTTAGTGCATGACAAACTGTATAAAGCATTTTTAGAATCCCCATTTCTTAAAGCTGCCAAATGTTCTTCGATTCTGGAAGAAAAAAATCTTATAGTTTTGCCAGTGTAGAAAGCTGGACAAGTATTGCATATTGCAGCATAAACCACTATGCTGGACTTACAATTAAAGTGTTTTAGAAAATGTATAACAAAATTGTTATGTCTAAACTTGAAGAAATTACCTTTATAAATATACTGACAAGCTACACAGTTATCACAAGCAAACATGCCAGCAGATAATTGTCCTGATAAAGGAGGATCAATAAGAAAGGGAGTATCTCTGTTCTCAAAAGAAGATCTTAAGGATGTAGATCTTCTATATAAAGACATGGGTAAAGTACCTAACTTATTTGAAACTTCCTTGCTGTTAGTTAAAATGCTCCAGTTAGCATTAATAATAGATTTAATCTTCGCAGAATCTCTACAAATAGGAATGGGAAAAGCAACTGTCCAATCACGCAAGTTGTCATTAATAGAAGACTGGGAAAACTGAGAGGGAAGTAATGACTGGGTGTCTGTGGGACATGAAATAGGAGTGTTGTTCCTAGAGACTGTGGAATCTGTCGTAGTAGAATTCAAAATTAGAGGGATCTCCAATGAAGTAGTACAGCAAGAAACAACCTTTTTAATAAAACCTTTAACAATGGGAGGGAATTTCACATATCTGGCTTCAGAAATCTCTGTAATAAGATCATCCAGAAAATTACTAGGATAATGTCTGTCTAAAAGCAGAGATTTAAGAGTCTGGCATTCAGACTTGAACAGGTCATCATTACTAACCAAGCGTGAAATGTGTATAAATTGTCCCCTTGCCATATTTTGCTTCATGAAAAGAGGATGCCTGCTAGTAAAGTCTAAGTAGTTATTCCTAAACGGAGGTTTTCTGTGCAAATTGGAGGTCCAGGAAAGGTTAGTTGGATCAATGGAAATGCAGGTGTCCAGAAAAATTGCTTGAGAACCACATGAAGCCAACTTGAACTTTAAGAAAGGAATAGATTCTGCCAATTTATCAAGGAAAGAAAGTAAGCGTTGCTTACTGCCCTCCCAGACAAAAAACACATTGTCAATGTACCTCTTATATAATTTAACCAAATTGAAGTCAGGAAGAGAAGTGAAAGAATTGATTTCCCAGGCAGCAAGAACCAAATTAGTGAAGGCTGGGGCCATTTTGGACCCCATAGCCACTCCTTTGATTTGTTGGTAGATATGACCATTAAAGTGAAAATAATTTCCTTCTAGAACCAACCTGGTAAGGGTACAAATTGTGTTGACCTTTTCTAGAGTAAAAGCAGTAGCTTGTCTCAGGCAGGAAAGTAGGTAATCAATGCCAGTATCATGGGGGATATTGGT
>NC_056728.1:1131047309-1131087309 GCF_019279795.1 Protopterus annectens | reverse complement strand
ATAACTCATTCCACACCTTTTGGCCTCAGAACTTGGGCCGAAGCTCCAAAGGTGGTGGTGTTTCCATATTCGTAAAGGATACGCACACCTCCAGACTGGTAACCCAACATAATGCATCTGAGATACTTCAGGTGCAGCTAACATTAGTTGAGACAGCGATTCAGGTCATAGCCTGCTACAGGTCCCCAACCATATCCCAAGACTCTCACTCCACATTAACATCCTGGAGAATATTAGGGTCCAACCTAACAGTATCATACTGGGCCAACTTCAACTACACCTCCATTAACTGGGAAAACTACTCGTATACCAAAGCACTTGCCCACTGCTTTATGGAATTCATTAATTCCAATACTCTGAACCAGCTCGTTCTTACCCCCACTTCAGGTAGCAACATCCGTGACCTGCTCATTACTAATATGGGTGACCGTAGCTCTACACCAGTAGTCAACTCCTCCCTGGTTAGATTTGACCACAAAACTAATTACCTTGGAAATCCACATCACTACCACCCCCTCGCAAAGTTAACCACCATGAAAATCTTCTCCAAAGCTAACTTTGGGCTCCTAAAAACAGAGGTGGCTAACTTCACAGCACCCATGAAAATGGAGAATAGTTGCATGACTGCCAAATCATACACCTGTACAAACATGTACACAAATGCATGGATCTTGCCATACCCAACAGAACCAAGAAAGTCTCCTCAAAAGAAAGGAAGCCAATCTGGTGGTCCTCTGCCATAAACTCTACAACAGAAGGAGGAAACTGATGTGGAATAAGTCAAAGTCCCAAGACTGGAAAAACTCCCTTATCAGCCTCAACAAAAGGTTGAGATCCCTCATCAAATCCTCTAAGGCTAGCTATGAAAACAGAATTGCAGCAGATAGTAAAGACAACCACAAGGCCTTCTATAGTTATATAAATCTCCATGGCAATACCCAGATTTGCTCCGAGCTACTGCACAATGGTACCTCCTATACCCAGCCAACAGATATTGCCAATGGCCGACAGATTCAGTGCTAACTTTACCCCCCCCCCAAAAGGACCAATCATAGTAACAGTAGATTGCCAGGCAACCAGTATTACTGCTGTACTGGTTAAAACAGCACTGTCTAAGGCCAAGAATACAGCTTCTATGGGACCTGACAATATCCCTGGCTGTGTTCTACATGAACTACAGAGTGAACTGGCACCTCACCTGTGTGCCCTGTTCAATCACAGCCTACCCCCCTCAGGCTTTGTCCCCTACCGAATGGGGCACTGCTACAGTCATCCCTCTCCGGAAAGGAGGAGCGACTACAGACCCCAGGAATTATCGCTCAATTAGCCTGCCTAGTCTGATATGCAAAGCTATGGAGCGCATCATCATGGACCTAATAAACAAGGATATAGGGAATCTCCAAACTCTGGATTCTACACAGTTTGGTTTTGTGAAGGGTAGATTATGCCTGCTCAACTTGGTCGACTTCTTTGAGTCAGTCACCAGAGCTGTGGAGGAAGGCAAGGTGGTTCATACAGCCTACCTTAATCTGGCCAAGGCCTTTGATACCATTGCCCACTCAGAAATCATAGAAAAACTCACTAAGCTAGGCATTAACCCCTATATCACTAGGTGGGTTGCAAACTGGCTCACAGATGGCTACTTTCACACTGTGGATTCTGACTCCAAGTCATTCTGCCTACCAGTCATGAGTTGAGTCCCACAGGGTTTGGTCCTGGGTCCTCTTCTGTTTGGTATCTACTTCTCTGAAGTCCAGGCCAACACAAAGGGATTCTGGCTGACAAAGTTCGCAGACGATTGCAAGTTGGGAGCTATTATTAACTCCCCAAGTGATGTTGACATCCTACAGAAAGGCCTCAATGACACTAACAACTGGTGTCAGAACCATGGCCTTAAGCTCAATGGCAAAAAATGTGTAGTCATTCCCCTTGGGAAAAACCCGGTTCCCTTGAATTACCACATTGATGGTAGTCCACTGAACACAGAATGCGTTATAAGAGATCTGGGAACACAGGTTGACAGCAACCTCTCTTTTGACCACCACGTTGCCACTGTATTCAGAAAGTCATATGTGGCACATCTCATTACTAAGGGTTTTGCATCCACGATGAAAGAGGTCATTGTCTCCCTCTACTCTTCCCTCATTAGGCCAATCATTGAATACAATGCCCCATTTGGCATGTACCTCACTAGACACCTACAACAACTGGAGAGGCTGCAAAAGTACCTCACAAAGAGGATCCTAGGCCTTATACTTGTCCTGTATGGATAGACTCAAAAAACTCCAGCTATTCACTGTCCCATATTACCTTAGAGGCGATCTCTGCTTGACTTACAAAGCCATGTCCGACCCAGCTCTGTTAGAAATGCTACATCTAAAGAAATCCCAATCCCTCCACACCACACGCTCCAGAGACCTCAACCTCATTACCACAATCAACAGAACATGCTGGAGGGACAGGTTCCTCACCCAGAGACTGCCCATGCTATGAATAGACTTCCCATAAAAAAGTCAAGCAGAGCACCTTATTGGCCCTCAAGAGGAATCTTGATGAGTCGATGGGAAATAGAAAATTCACCCCAGGGATCACTCCAGTGGCTCTACTCGACAGAGTGCACTATGAACCAAGGTCAGCTGGCACGATGCCAGGGTAATCTTATAGGCTAGGCTTGTAAAGGCTCCAGGGCCATTAGCCTAGTACACACCTATAAACCGAAGACATGCATCTGGAGCATTTCTCCCCAGGCCTCTGCTGAAAATGGGCTCTCTGCCAGTCAGACTTTCCCAGTAAACAAATATTTTACCGAGGTCTTCCATAAATATTTCCATTTGTGCTTTCTCAATTTCCAGTTCCTCTGCTCTGTATACAAATGTTCATAACATTTTCATATTTTTAATATCTCTACAGGATTTCTTTTTATTTTTCTTGTTATAGGCTCCCCAAGTTTAGCAACAACCCTTTCTAGTTTCTGTTTCCAAAGTCATTGTGCTAAAAGATTTTGTGCTCTGGAGTTATCAAACAGCCATCTTTCTAAACTAATGCATATGATCCAGATACTCCTTTATTTTCTGTTTAGCACTCTGCATTTGCACCTCTACTTGTTCTGAGAGATTCCCCCTTATTCTGCACTACTTCACCCTTTGTCAGTCCCTCTAAATAATTTTTGTTAGTTCTTAACCATCTTTCTTTTATGTTTTTCCAAGTTATTTTTTTTAACTCCACTTTCATTTTACCTTACAAACTTCTTAGGAAGTTATAGCTGGTGAGTATCTTCCCCAATAACTCAAATAATTTCCATCACCCACTCCTTAAATTCCTCTCTTAACAGGTAGGTGGGGAGGCACCGGGGTCTCATTTGTACTTCATTACTCTTGCATTTTTATCTTAGCTGTTATTGGCACATGATCTGAAATAGTTACTGGATGTGTGTTGAAATTTCCAATTAAATGTACATCTTCCTGCGAAATATTATTTCTGACTAGTCTAACTCAGTTATTGTACCTTGGGAAATATGTAAATGTTCTCTAAATCCCTACTACTGAATTAATGTCTTCCATACCAAATATTTTCAGAAATTTCCCCTTCTAGGTCCCCCAGATACATCTTCACTGTTGCAAATCAAGTTCCAGTCCCCACCTATAAGTGATATTCCCTGCTGAAAGCAGATTAAAGCAGTTTTAGGTGGCATACAAGTACATGCCAGTGTAATCCTCTCCTCCCTTGCCAGTAGACTCTTACAAGCACAAATCTACAATTAGTCTTTATTTTTCTCTTCTATCACTATTGGAGCTGCTCTAGCATTTAGTAGAAGTATCCCCCCCTTTTCTTTTGTCCCTGATATACTTAAATATCCCCAATAAAATCCTTCCATCAAATTCACATGCTCATTTCTCTCCAAGTGAGTCTCCTGTAGCATTGCAATTTGCACTCTGAATTTCTTAATACAATTCAGTACTCTTTCCTTTTTGTCTATACCAGAGAGGCCATTCACACTCCAAAATAATATGTTTAGTATAGCCATTATGATAAGAAGTTGTTTCCATCCATTATATATGGTAGTTTTTTTATATATTTATTTATTTCCATTTTTTGGGATGCATGCACCCACAAATGTCTGGCACAGTTTGATCTTTTATATAGTTGCTTCTCATCATCTCCATTTGAACTAGTGTCTCATTTTATGAGACTTGGTTTTCTGTTTCTTTTTGACAGGGAAAAATGCCACCCATGTTACCAATGGCAGCAGCAGCTTCCCCAGGGATGGGTATAGTATTCTGAAATAACAGGGAAACCTTCCTTGTTCCCTTTCCCAGAACCAACAAGAGTGACTCACCCTTGTCCATTGACTGGACCCCAACAGCTGCAGATGATGTGGCTAACTTCCATTCCACAGATGCTGTAGGTGCTACCCCACAGGGATTCAGGTTAAAAGGTGAGTTATAACAAATGGCCGCAGCTCTGGCAAATTGCTAGCCTACTGTAGTTGCAAAGGCTGGTTCACTTAATTTTTTTCTTTTTTGGCTGGAAGGACCAACTGTGGGACCGGTAGTCTGTTCGGTCCTTGCGTATTATTGCAACCACGCTTTCTCGCCATACCTGTAATACCCTCATCCTAATATCAGGCTCAGCCAACTGATAAATCCTTTGTGAAATACCGAAATAAAGAGTTATGTCTTGGTACTGATCAGGTTCTGAGGAATGTGTTTACAGTAACTACCATGATTTCATGTAGAAATAGTTGCGGACCCAATAATTGTATTGTGATATTACTTCCAAAATACATAGTAATTTTTATGTTATAACCAATAAGCAATTTTCCCCCAAATATTTTTTTAACTGCAACCTTTCTAAACTTGCATAAAATATCCAAATACTTCCTTATTTATTAGGTAATGGTGTAGACCAAATGAAAGTCTCCTACAAGCTTCGTACCATCTTACCAGAGGAGCCAGAGGTAAAATACTTTCACTGGGATTAGAGTGTGGATTACAAGGGTTTAAAACTCATCCCAGAATACAGCTTTACTCCAGACTATCAAAAATAACATTCTGGAGTTTATTCAGCTGTTCAGTAAAGGAGTACACCATTGGTTAACCTTGTACTAAGCCATATGGATTACCAGTTGCAGTAGAGCCTCCTTGCGTATTATCGTGTCAACAATACAAACAGGCTGGCAAGAAAGTGTGGTTGTGATAATATGCAAGTATCATTTGTTCCATGGTCAAGACAAAAATGGTGCCTCTTTCCAAGGGAAAATAAGCAGCAAATGCTGATAAACACTACCAATCTACAAAAGTGTTGTTTTTTTTGACAGAAAAACACAGTAAAAAAAAAACACTTCAAAACATTAAGCCAGGCCCACAAAAGTAAAATAAATACAATTTTCCACAGAAAAAAATATTTTCAGTTACATTATACCACTTTTAAACTGACAGGAAAAATTAGTTCTCCGTTTAAAAGTACCTTACAGTCTCATGCCAGTCCATTAAAACACAAAACACCTCTAGCATTAAAATAACCTTCCTGAAACTGATAAAATAACTCTATGAAAGTGATACAGCAGCATTACAAATAAGAGAATGGATTTTTTTTCCCCAAATGGAACTTGTCTGCCCAGCGAAAGAACAGTACAAGCTAACCATTGATCCTTGAAAGCCTCAGATAGTGTACTTTTTCGGCAGAAGTAAAGCTCTGAAGGACTTTTGCACCCAAACATGTCTTTTTAGTTAGCTCAGCTAGAATTGCCTGACAGTTTGGGTGTCTAGAAAGTGCCCTGCAGATTTGGAAGCTGGCTGGCTGTTATATCTTTGGAAGGATACAACCCATATATATAGCTAAGGCTACTGTAGTAGTGACCAACATGACAAACTTCTACAGTTTTGTAAACAGATCAGCAAGTTCATATTTAGGTAGGAAACATTCAAAAGAATAGGTCTTTTGCTGAACTTCCAGCAGCAAGCAGAGTACATTTTATGCATTGGAACTTAAATTAGCCAGCAGATTTTGACACAGGACAAGACTTAAGTACACTTACAGAAACAGTCTTTTAGGCACAAAACAGTTAAACAAAAAAAGTCTCTTACCACTGGCTTGTGTTGAACAGTTGACATTTCAGGCAACTTAGGACTAGTGCAGCTAATAACTTCAGTAGAAATATCTCTCAACAATACTTCCTCACAAAGTCTGACTGCTCCTCTCTAGTTTACCACACTGATAGGACATGTGGTTTCCAATCTCCAAAACACTCAAGATGTAGATTCCCCAATGATTGATATACCTTGTTCCTTCTCTGTAGAGCCTCCAAACTTTACCAGAGCCAATTTCTTGAGTCCTCCTTGACTACACAACTTCTGCCATATTGTTGGTGGCTTCAGCTTCCTCAATCTATACTTAAATACCTTATGATGGGTAGTGCGTTAAATAGCCAGCCACCCAGTATACTCCACTATACCCTAACACCTAATATTTACATGTCTAACTTTCAGGATAATACAGAAGACAGGAAAACACAGGCGAAGAAAAGGCCACTGTACTCTATCCTTCATTTAGGTATCACCAGGATTCTGATCCTACCTTCTTATAACAGGACTGTATTCATGACTGCTTTCTTTACCACCATCTTCTATTTTGTACTGTTATGTAACACCTACTCTAACATCATGTACTTCATATACTCTTATGACCAACTAAACATATTTTCATCATCTCACTGATAGCATAATGCTAGAAGTGAAAAAGAAACATTGCAGGGTATAATGAGAACAACCTTAAACCTTTATACCTCACTTAAACATGTGTGAGCCACTAGATCACATTTAACATATTCCAGTAAGAACTCCCACATTGCATTGCACTGGACAACTGCAGCATGACCCTACTTTATCACCCTTGCAAGTAATCCGGTAATCTACCACTGTAGTACTTCGCAGGATGCGCAGTAGCAAATCCCAGCCCAAACACGCCTCCAGGCTGGACTAGGCAGCAGCTGCATGAATATTCATTTGCGGGCAGTAAGGGATGTCATTAATATTGAGTACCTGTAGAAACACAAGAAGCTATGCTTATAAAATTATTAGAAGACCATTATTATTGTAGACTTACAGAACCTGCGTAACTCCAACAACACTGAATTAAGAAATCCGTCAACCATTTGCTATCAGAAACTGCAACAAGACTGTTTATTTAGATAGAATACAGTTACATTGTAACGGCTGAAAAGGTTTCCCGAAGAGGGTAGCAGCACTGTTGCACAGCACTTCAGTTCTGAACTGGTCAGCTGGCCTTAAGACATCCACATCTGTACAGAAGTGGGGGGTGCAGCCCCCCCACAACGGGGTGCAGAGGGGCTTGCCCCCTGAAAAAGGAGAAAAAGTAATTTCTACGAGGATGGAGTTCATTGTGTGCATGAATATTTAGCAATTTACATGACGTGACATGCGAATTAGCATGCCTGTCAGTCTTCCTCGATATCCCCACCCATTTGGAGTGCCAATCACTGACAGCACACCCAAAGCTGCGCAGAACTAAGTGCGAGGTACACTTGGAGATGACCAGTAATCCTATATCTTCTCTCTCTAGTACATCCATCACAAATAAACAAAAAAGTAACTCACATTCTAAAAAAATACCATCAAATCACAGACGATCATAAGTCACAAAAATTTCTCAAAGTCAACTTTAAAAGCATAAAAAGGAAAAAAAGAATGCGCACCCTTTGTACCCCTCCCATCTCACAATAAAAAGAACTCTGCAGTAAATACTAGCTGCAAGTTCTTTACTAAAAATGTATACCAAACACTGTAATCAAGTACATAAGGTGGCATATTTCCTCTTTCTTCTCTTTCAAGGCCAGTACTTCTAGTAAACAGGTGATCACAAAGCATCCCCAAACAATTTAAACCTAGCAAATACATCAACCAGCTGAGATTGCAGATTCACTGGTTCCAATAATGCCATCTGTATAGACACTGAATTCTTTAAGGTTTACAACTTACAGGCCTTCACACATCATTTAACATGTCTCTTTATTCTGATTTTTACCCAAGGTGTCTCTCACATAAGCAATTCGGTAAACATTTCACAAACGAAATATATATTGAATTGATGTACTCTCCAATAGGTTCTTACCAAACAATATCATTACTTTTATGCACACTCATACATATTATTGGTTATTCATGTATTTGACTAAAACTGAGCTTATTAAATGTCAAGTATGTATGCTAATAAACCATTTACAAGAATATTTTTATACCAAACAATGAGGTCTGAAATAACGGTCCTTTTACAATTATCATCATATATGTATATACACTCCATCATCACTATTGGCTATTCACGATTCAAAAATATAAAATAAAGTCCAATAAGTGCCACATACATAAGAAAGTCACCTATCATTTTATCCAATTTATATAGTCTGACCCTCTCTGAGTGTCCTTGCAAGATAATGCATTCAGCACACTCACTTCACCTTTACTTTTACATTCTACATCATTCACCTTGGAGACATTGAGAATTTTTTTTTTTAACATTTTTTGACCAGGTTAGAGAGACTAGTACAGCAGCCTGTTTTTAGGGGAGACCAGTAGTAATATTCATAGTACTGAGAGGAAATTTGACCAGGTCACTGGGGAACTTCCTCTACTCTGTGAGACATCTTCCTCTTTCTGACACAGAGGCTTCTGGGAGGAAGACAGTATGGATGCAGGAGTACTGCTGTCTGAAAGTGATAAGGAGGTATGTAGTTTGACTAAAAAAAAAGTAGAGGATGTGATTCAGATGGCTAAAACTGAGATTGGAGTGAAGGAATTCCAGAAGGAGAAAGGGGTTTGCTTGAATCACAAGAGTCTCAGGAGCAGAAAAAGACTGGTAAAGTAAAGATTTAGACTGGAGGGCTGAATACATCTAAACTGATTGAGATGTTGCAAAAGGAGGAACCTGAAGAGGCATCATTGGTTTCTTGTAGTTTAATGGCCGATTGTTATTATAAATTGAGCAGCATGAGGAGAGTGATGGCTGTGTTATGCCACAACGTATTTACAGTTGCCAAGTGGTGTTAAAAGTTATGCTGAAGCAGCTGCTTGCAAAAAGAAGGTGGGAGCAGTATTTATCCTTAACAGAGACTGCCAAGACATTAAGACCTGTGGTGAGAATATCAAAGGTATGGTTATCAATAGATATTTCATTTGGTCGGAATTTTAATACTAATGTGGTTTAAGTGAAATAAGTAGGATCTTTCATTCATTTGGTAAAGAAACTTTTTTTACTTCAATTTTGAGACCATGAATTTACTACAAAAGTGTATTGATACTCATGAAAGGAAAAAATAAATATCATTAGTCCTAAATTGTATAACTATGTTTTTAAATATCTGCTGTCTCTGTCCAGAAAAAAAAATAGTCATTCATCCATTGATATTTAAAAACAGTTATACAATTCAGGACTAATATTACACAATGATTTTTTTTTTTTTTTTAAATACACCTTTACTGAATTATCACTTGTGACATAAGCAATTCTACAGTTATAAAAAAGTAATTAACTATTAACAAAATTAATATTAATAAACATTATACTTCGCAAATACTGTTATACATCATAACCTAAGCAACATTTCATAAATTATTCAAATCCTGCCCCCTTTTTTAAACAAGAAATATCTTTATTAAACCATCACTCATGACATAAGCAATGATTCATTTATAAGCACACCAGCATAATCCTAGTTACAAGCATTTTAAATCCCAAACCATACTGACACTCCCAGTCGCAAACATACATCACTTATAAATCTACCCAGTCATTTTCAGTCAAACAAATACCTCATTTAAGTTCTGCCTTCTTTTAAACCTCATTCCTCCCCTGTATGTATTGCTCCCACAATTCCCATTTTTTTCCAATGTAGTTTGCTCCTACCCATTGCTAAAGATCTTAGTTCCAATTGTTTTATCTCTATTACTATACTTACTGCTTCTAATATAGTTGGGTTTAGATTTTGATTTCCATTTTCTAGTAATTGTTTTTTTGGCAGCCACCATAATTAGACACAACAAGGCCTTACCATGTCTAGGCAATTCTGATTCAGTATCATAGGTCAGAAAAATCTCCATCACACCAATTAGGGTTGCCACCTTCCTTCACGGCTAAAACCGGAGCAAAGCCACGCCCCTCACGTCACCAGTAACCCCGCCCACCCCAACCCCCTCTCCCGCCAACATACCTCCTATTTTGTGATGTCACGACAGCATCACTCAACGGGAACGCCCTCTTTTTCGCTCCCGCCTGCTTTTGGCTGATTTACTATGCTTTTCTGTAAAAAAAGCATAGTAAATCAGCCGATTTACAAACTCCGATAGTCCGTTTCCTTTTTGAAACAGAATACCGGAGTTTGTACAGTGTTTTCCGGACTACCGGAGAATCAGTTTAATTTCCTGATAGTCCGGAAAAAAAACGGAGGGGTGGCAAGCCTAACACCAATCCGCCCATCCAGCATCTCCGACAGTGCAGCCTGAAGGGAAACCTTCAAGTCTGCTAACCCACAACACTCCAAGAAAAGGTGCTCCCTTTTCTCCCAGTCATGCCTCCAACATTTGCTGTCTACCTAAAGAAAAATTCTGTGGAGTCTACTTTGGGTATAAAAATATCTATGTAAACATTTCAAAGCAAAGATCCTAAATCTTCTAGATTTTGTTGCATTTTGGGAGACCTCCTCCCTCTGTTTCTTCATGGATTGCTCATCTAATCTCTTCCCAATCCTTACTAACCCCCTTTGATTGATTCATATAGTTAAAATGCAATAGTTTATATGCTCTACTAATTATTCATTTTTAATGGTAGCTTCTGTTCTAGATTCTACTAAAAACTCTGCCAGTGCTAGTCTTTCATTTAGGACCCCCCCATTTCTTTCTGTTTGCCTATACTCTGATATCAATCCTGGATAGGGAAGGCAGTCTCTAACCTGCAATCCAAATAAATTCTTGGCTTCTTCCCATTCTATTACTTTTCCCTCTCTAGTTATTCGTTTCCAATATCTTGGTTTGTTTGCCAGTTTTCTCCAATAAAATTCCAGCTCCCTCTTGCCTATGGTTTATATCCCTAATTGCAGTCATCCTTACTGAAAGAATCTCATTTCTCCATTCACATATTGGCTTAGTTCTTCGAATACTTTCTGCTACTTTATGGATATAATATTATGTATGATTATGGTTATTCTCAGTAAAAAGACCTGCAATTACACAGCATGATGTTGAACTTTCTCTTACAAGAAATATGTGAATAAATTAAAAGTGTTTAAAAAAAAAAAAAAAAAAAAGCAAAAGATGAAAATGTTGTGGAATGGGGATGTGAAGAGATTTTAAAAACTGTCGGGCCAAAGTAAAGCATTTGCCTAATGTTGCCATTATTGCATAATACAGGGGTGTGTTAAAATAATGGAGAGTCAAAGTTATGTTTTTTTTTTCCTGTGGGCAAACTATCCACTTGAAGTAAAAGAAGATGCCATCAATTTGGAGAAAGAGACATGATGCCAGAATTGTCAGCTAACATGAAAAGTACAAAAATGATCTTCTATGTGTTTTGGAGTGGTGTAAAATATATTGTTATTTTATTAGATATCTGTCTTATATAATGGAATGCAGAAGCAGTGTTTGTGGGCTAGGATGTTATTTTGGTGTGGATACGTGTTCTGGGGATAGCTCTGCAGGGAAGATTTAAGAATATTGTATTTGATTGTAGTTATACCAGAAAGGGCTACAGTGATGGATTTATTTTATAAGGGGATTGATTTGAAGAATATCAGGTGTTTATGCCTATACTGTGGTTAAGCAGAGGGAATTTACAAACTGTCCATGTATATAGTTGTTAATGACTTTGTAGTAATATTGGGAGACTTTAGCTGCGATATCAAAAAAAGAAAAAAAAAAAAATTTCCAAGTGATGCTAGGAAAATTTTTGATTTGTTAAAACAGTGCAGTTGTGCATACGTCAAGATAGAAAATATACATATTTCAGAGGTAGTACAAAACTGAAATATATCTTTGTCTTTTTTCTAAAGATTTAAAGAAAGTTGGTGGTATTATTACAGGATTCTCTGATCATGTGGGAATTTGGGTAGAAATATTTATTTATTGCATTTATTTACCAGGATAGTACATCTGGGCAGAAAGTTACCCCTTTTCAGAAGAGGTCCAGAAAAATTCCAACATTACATAACGATCATAGTGCACAGAGGTATACAAATAATAAACAAATACACACATTTTAAACAGAATTTCATTAACTAATAGCAGCATCATGTAATGTGCTATGAAACTTTTTACGGGAAGAAAAGCAATGAAATAAATTACACAAAGAACATAGTAAACCGAGGTATACAAGTAATCAGAGGTCTGTAGGTAATCAGCAATTATACAACCCCCCCCCCCATTAACATTCCAAAACGTGTACACTGATTTACAACGAGCACGCTGACCAGACTTATACTAATGGAAAAGGTCCGGTCGTCCGGACTTTTTCCATTAGTACAAGTCTTTTTTTTTTTTTTTTTGTGTTGGACAGCAACAGAAAATGGAAGAGCTCCGTTGCCGTTATCTCACTATGTTAAACTTGTGTAACATACCAAGATAGCTTTAAAAAAAAAAAAAAAAAAAAAAAAAAAAAAAACAGAGATCTTCCTTTTGTTGCTTCCACAAACAGCTCTGATGTACTGTGTAACCATACGCATGCGCAGTACATCAAAACTGCTGCAGAATACTGGACAGCTGCGGCAGGGCAGCAAGGAGGCATTATACAAAGCCATTATTTAAGAAAAATATTTTTTTTCTTAAATAACATCATTGTAGAATAGCAATAACCCACACCCGGGTGTGGGTAATGCTGGATTTACCCACGGTTGTCTTTGTTTTGGCCACTCGGGCTTCACTCTCGTGAAAAGCCACACCAACCGTGGGGCAAATCCAGCATTACCCACACCCAGGTGTGGGTTATTGCTTAAATATACATTTAAACATATAATTAATACCAGCATCATGTAAAAAGCTATGAAACATATTTGGAAATTAACTTTATAAAAAGAAAGAAAAAGATGAAAATGGAGTATTAGTATTAAGAGGTAAGAAAGAATGTTTTAAGATGGATAGAGGGAAGGAGAGGGAGAGGCAGGGGACAAGGAGATTTTGGACAATTAACTAATAGTACAGTGTTTGGAAAGAAAATGAGAAAGCAAGGGGCAGGATATTTAGCATCAAGAAGTTATACATGTACAGAGCAAGTTATCTTTTATGTACTTTTGATTGTGCCTTAAAAGAATTGGTGTTTGCGGCATTTCTTAGAATGAGAGGAAGGGTGTTCCAAATTTTGGCCAGGAAAGAGGAGTACAGAGTCACCCGCTGAACTGTTAGCTTTTGTACCAGTTAACATTTTGTCAGTGGAGCTCAACTTGGGTTATAAAGTTGGAGACTATTTTTCAAACTAGGGCATTTGTCTGAATAACATACGAGTTTATGGTAAGTGACTAGTTAGAAATTTGCAAGTTAATTCCTTGGCTCTAACCACTGAAGTTTAAGGCCAGACAAATATGTGTCCTATAATGATAGAATTATGATTGGCGGCAAATTTTTCCCCTTGTTATAGCACTGTTCCAAGACAGAGTTGAATGGATTGCAGGCTAATCAAGATGGAAGCAGTATAAAAAAGTGCAGGGGTGAGAAGGGATTATTCATTACTTTTTATGGCATTATTTGTGAGGTACTGTTTGAGTCAATATGGAGTACCTTGCTTTTGGTAGGGTTTTTACATGATTAAATTTTAAACTTTCATCAATAGTGACTCATAGAACCTTAATTTGACTTAACAGTTCTACATTGGTGTTGTTAGAGTATGTGATTTTGGAATGATTTTTGTTGTTAGTTGAATGCTTTGGAGTTAATAGGATCAATTCTGTTTAGGGATTAAGAAATAACTGTCAAACAGGCAGGCGTCTATGGTGAAAGACTTGAGTGAGTTGTTTTTATTTATCTGTGCTTTTAGCAGAAAATATGATTGTTGAATTGTCTGCATAATATATGAAAGTAGATGGTTAGCTGGACAGAAATCATCAATAAATGTACTGAACAGGAGACCCAAAATGGATCATTGTGTGGCAACCACTGTAATGGGAAAGAAAGGAAATGTCATTTTGCCTTTTTACTGCCTATTTAATATTAGACAGAACCAAGATAGTTAAGTTTAAAGTATTCCTAGGCAAGCTAGTTTTTGAAGGAATTTCTGGAAGGCTACCATGATGAAAACTTTGGATAAATCTAGGAAAAGTGCCGAGACCAAGTCTCCGGAGTTTCAATATTGGTTAACAGATGATATAAAACTAAGAACAGCTGTATGTGCAGTATGAAAAAGGACAAAAAACATGCTGTGTAGGTGAAAGTAGGCAGACATCAGTAAGAAAGCTGAGGAGTTGAGACTGGATACACTTCTGCAGAATTTTTGAGAGTGGAGACAATATAGCTATAGCCTTAAAGTTTGACAGCTCATTTGACTTTCCAAATTTATGGAAAAGAAGAATGTAGCACCTTTTCCATAGGGCTGGGTCACAGGTTTCAGTGATGAAGTGGTTGATTAGGATCGAGACAGGAAAAGATAGGGCAACAGCAGCAATTTTTAAGTACTCAGGTGGTATGTTGGCAAATGTGGTAGGTTTTAAGGCTACTAATAGTTTTTGATTGTAGAAAATGAGACTGGTTTGAGTGGAATTCTTTTTTTTTTTTTTTTTTTTTTTTTTGTGAGAGAGCTAGCAAAGGAGGGGGAGGGAAAAAACTGTGTTTGCCTGTACAAAGGGTTTAATAAGAGAGGTTACTGTTTGGATAAAGTGGGTATTGAATTTGCTGGCTGTGCCGTCAGTATGGTTAGATGAACTAGTATAGGTTGTGTTGATGTAATGGGTTTTCACAGCTGGTTGATTGCAGTTCAGAAAGCTTTGGGTTTGTTACAATTTGAAGCTTGTATAAAAATACAGCATTTTTTAAATTAGTTTTGATTTGATTTTTAGTGGAATTTCTGAGACATTTGTAGTACTGATGGGCAGCTAAGGTTTTAACTTGCTTCTGTTTTTCACAAGCTATGCCTCTTTTTCCATGAGCAATTTAACACTAAAGCCATGGTGCTGGATTAAATTTAAATTGTTTTGTTTTTTTGGGGGGGGCCAATTCATTTAGTATGTAAAGGAAAATTGAGTTGAACACAGCTACAGCTACATTGAGCGGAATGGTTTGAAGAGCCCAATAGTCAACCGAGTTTAGTGCTCTGATGAATTAATCCTTAAAGGATGAGCGGTTATAGTGCTGTGATGAATTAATCCTTAAAGGATGAGCGGTTACAAGCAAGGTTGTACCAATGCTGTTTTTGTTACGTGTATGATGCCTTACTGCAAAGATAGATGGTTAGGTGAACACTTCAGGTACAGCATCTTTTTTTAAACATCTTTATTGAAGCATCACTTGTGACATGAGCAAATTTACATTCATATAAAAGTAATTAAACTATATTAAACATAACATTATACTTCGGATATATTGCTCTATATCATATAGCCTAAGCAATATTACATAAAATCAGGTGAGGCACCTGTTGAGTAGATTTTGTGGGAGATAGAGAATCCAACCTAAGGTAGAAGCTTTGTCAGTTTTTATTCCATCTTGTGAGAGTTGAAATAAGCTGAGTGTAACCATATAGATTAATGACATTATTGCGGTTAGTCAGTAGTTCAACAATCTATACTGACGTCTCCTAAAATGATTGTTTCAAGTGAGATGTTTGATGCCAGGAAAGAAGTTCTTCAGCAGTAGTAATGTTATTTCCTGTGGGAAGTAAGCTCCTATAATGCAAAAACTTATGAACATTAATTTGCAAGGATGCTATAATTATTTCAGCACTGAAGAGTGTTGTGGTCTTGTACAAGATATAAAGAGGTTTAAAGTACTCTTGTAGCGAATGGCCACCCCAACATTTTAAGGGTTCCGACAAGTATTAAGGTGTCATATCCCTGTGAAATGTTCATCTTTTATTTCTTGTTTAAGCCAAGTTTCTGTGGCTACTGGTGTTTTTGAGGAGAGGTAAGCTACTCTGACGTGCACATCTGAAAGTTTGTTTCTTATACTTTCAAGGTTAGCTGTATATAAGGGGAGACCATGTGGTTTTGAGGGCCAACTATTTTTTTGATGCGGCAGACTTGTTATTTTGTTGAGTGGCTACAGCACCTGGGTTAGGATGGATGTCACTACATGGTTTCAAGTTTAAAGACAACAAGGAGTATGTACAAGGGTGTTTGAATTTTGGCATTGGTCTAGGGTTAGGCTTGTTGATTATGCTGTTGTGGGTGTAATATTTTATTTTAAAGAGGTGGACAGTAACTGAGAAGAGATAAGGGGTTATTAATAGTTGGAGATGTGTAACGCTTGGGAGATAGCTGGGGTGAGTATGGAGAGTTGTATAAACAGGTAGATGTTGGTAAGATTTAAGAGAGGCAGCAGTTGAGAGATAATACTCATAAAATAGTTGCATTGTAGATGTGGAGTAATTAAGAATGAAATTGAAGGAGAGGAGGAGGAGTAAATCTGTAGAGCACAAAAAATATATTTATGTTAAAATTAGATAATTGTTAACAGGGAAGAGGAAAAAATAATAGTTAAAAATCAGTGAATAGATTGACAGTAGTACTGGGTGGGTAGATGTTTAAAAGAAAAGGTAGGAATGTATTGAAATGAAGTGGGAGGATAAGAGACGGAAGAAAGAGAAGCTTAGCTTAAGGTCTGGTTGGCTGGAGTATTAGAGATGCGAGGAAAATGAGACTAGGGAATGTCTATAGTTATTTGTATAACTTTAAGAAGAGTGGAAGGTGGGTGGAGAACAGGTCCTGTAAATGTAATGGAATGGGGGGGGTGGCTGTGGAATTGGGGATGGGTACAGAGCATAGCAGGCAACAGCTACCACACCAGCAGGAGGTAATCACTGTGGGAGTGCTCAGTGTGCAGAAGACAGAAACTGTGCATCATCACATGGGTAACTGTTATACAGTTTTTTTCTGCCTTTAAAATGCATTTAAAATAAAAAAAACACTACTTTACAAAAACAGTTCTTATGGAGTAGATTTTTATCTCCGCAACTAAAGAAATTGTAAAGCAGTGTTAATATCTCAGTTTACTGGTTGGGGGGGGGGGCATGGACGCTAATAAGGGATGTGGAAGGAATTAAATGCCTAGAGAACTGCTCGCAGGTGCGAACTCGGATAAACACCTGGGAAAGGAAGTGATGAAAATGCAAACGCTGTTAAACAGATAAAGACATAAGGACTGTAGATAACGGACATATAGTATAAATAGCCAACAACCACTAAAAGACACTACAAATCACTGACTCCTGCAGAGCATCACGTAAACAACATACATAATTTGACGTTTTACATAAACACATTTTTAGACCCTTAAAATTAATTGTGGACTACATTACAAACATGTGAGACAAAGTGCTTTGTAAGAGAAAGACCTCAGGAATGTATGTAGTCTTCCACTTCATACTCAAATTACACATAGCCCGCCTCACATGTTTTAAAAAATACACCACTCAAATGCCGCACCAGTGCACCCATTCCCCAGTTAAAATGTATACATCTTTTTCAGATTATACTGCAACCACATCTACTGCATCAACGAAAGTAAGTGTTAGTGCACGAAGCACTGCCATTACTATCCGAAATGCCATGGGAAAGGGCTTATTAAGCGCCTAATGCCTAATTAGCCTTTGTCGCGCACCTGACCTAGTATAAACATTCATTATTTTACCAGAGCACATTGGCTGTAGTCCTAAGTAGGCTGTCTGCATTGCATAAACTCAAATTGCAGAGTAGAAAGTGAAACTGCATCCTTTAACCAAGAAATTACTTAGCTTACCTTTTACTGCTGGAGATGTTGTAGTGTAGTCTGTGAAATATAATAAATCCTCTCTCTCTTCACCACGATCGCGCTCCTTCCTTCAGCTTTACCGCAAATATAAAAAACGACCGAACGGTGTTTTGGCACTTGCGCATACCAGCGGAAAGACGCTGGCATGAAAAAAACGTGAAAAAAGTAAGTTGGCGCATGCGCAGAACAGCTGAAGTACGCGGACGTGTAAACACATGGAAAAAAAATTAAATTTCAATTAAATTTCAATTTAAGGGTCGCGAGCCGCATGGAAGAGCTCTGAGGGCCGCATGCGGCCCGCGGGCCGCAGGTTGGACACTCCTGGCCTAGAAATTCTGGAAATGAAAATGCAGGCTGTGTGACTGTACTTAAAACTACAGAGCAGCCATATTTACTTGATGTTTTACAATTATTTATTGTACGGCACTTAGTTTTTTCCCACAGAGGTATTTCTTCTCAAGTGATAAACACATGTGCCTCTGTTGAATCCCTGGTCAGCCATCATATGGGAGGTGTGTGAAGTTAAATTATTCTACTTTCTTTCAGCTATGCAAGACTGTTCTCACCTATAGCAGGGAGAGATCTACTGTGGTAATAAAACAAACAACCACCTCCTCTCCACAGTAAATACAATCAGGAAACATGAAAAAGAATAGCAAAGCTTCAGACAAACACCAGGGTGAACAATTGTCAAATAATTCAATTCTGGTACCTTGGCTTTTCGCCTTCAAGGGATACTAACATAACATTACACCCTTCTTTTATACAGACACCTAAAAAACAATTAAGTTAATTACAGTTAAAACAGCACTTTCCCATTTTTAAAGACATAGATTTTTACATCATGTTTTACACAAAAGTTCCTTTTTTTTTTTTTTTTTTTTTTTAAATGGCATAATTTTAAATGCAAAGTTTTTTTTAACACCAAGTTGACATCAAAATTATTTATGACACATTAGCATTATTTCAAAATTACTATGTCAAAAACACAATATTTTCATTCTTATTAATTTATACAAGTAATTTTATAGGGTTAAATTGCTGTCACTGTTCATACTCCTAGGTTATAGTGTTCTAAAATTTATTAGCATTCTTCATTCTAGCCTGTTTAACTCATCTTTAAAGTTCCGTCCATGAGCCATGAAGGGACGGGCCAATTATCTAGAGGAAAATAGTTTTTTTATTCAGGCATGTCCAAGGGTCAGCTCCCACTGTTTTCTTCTGTCTATCAGATGAATCTGGGCATCTTGAGGCAATGTAGAAATTGCCTCATGTACACAGACAACCCTCTCCTCCTAGCACCCAACACTACAACCTGTGAGAGATGCACTTATCTAGCCAAACTAAAGGGATCCAGTATCTGTCTACCCGGGATGACATGGTCGACAGACCACGATGCTTTGCCAGAGATGGCCTGCACCTGTCACCCCTGGGATTCCAGATACTGGCTAAGGTTCTTGCCGCCCCTATAGTGCCTTTTTTAGGAAAGGTTCAAATGACAAATTCACCACCATAACAGGAACAGGCAAGCAAAAACTGAGGGTGATGCTACTCAATGCTAGAAGTCTAAATCTCAAAATGCACTCACTCGAGGCACTCCTTACACTGGAGAACATAGATATCTGTGCAGTGACGGAGACCTGGTTTAAGGCTTCATAGAGCACCCCTGCACTACCAGGCTATAACTCATACAACACTTTTCGGCCATGTAACCTGGCCGGAACACCAAAGGCAGAAGTGTGTCCATATTCATTAAGGATAGCCACACCTCCAGGCTAGTTGCTCAGCATAATGCAGCCAAGGTTATCCAAGTGCAACTAACTCTGGGCAAAACTGCAATCCAAATTGTAGCTTGCTACAGATTACCCACCATGCCCCAGGATTCCCACTCTTTTCTTGATGTACTGGAAAATATTAGGGTTCAACCAAACACTCTAATAATGGGCGATTTCAACTACCCCACCATTAACTGGGAAAACTTCTCATGTACCAACTCCTTCGCTCAACGCTTTCTGGAATTCATAAACTCCAATGCCCTGGATCAACTTATCCACACCCCCACCAGGGGCAACAATATCCTAGATCTAGTCATTACCAATATGAGTGAACAGTGTTCCACACCTGAAGTCAACGCCTCATTGGTCCGATCCGACCATAAGCTAATTACCCTAGATATCCACATCCTGCCTCCACCCCCCATTAAGGAAACCATGGTAAAAAATTTCTCCAAAGCCAACTTCATGCTTAAGACAAAAGTGGTGAACTTCATGACACCCATGCAGATGGACAATACAGTTACGACTACTGAATCCTACACAATTGCACTTTATAAGCACTTACATGAGTGCATGGATCGGGCTATCCCAAACAGAACCAAGATGCTATCCTCCAAAAAAAAGGAAGCCAATCTGATGGCCCCCTGCCATAAACAAACTGTACAACAGAAGGAAGAAACTCTTGCAAAAGAGAGTAAAATCCCACGAGTGGAGGAGCTCCCTGGTCAGCCTCAGTAAGAAGCTGAGATCCCTGAAAAAATCCTCCAAAGCTAGTTACGAAAACAAAATCACCACTGATTCTAAAGACAACCAAAAAGCATTCTATAGCTATGTCAAGAATCTCAATGGCAACACTCAGATCTGCTCCGAGTTACAGCACAATGGCACTAAATATACAGACCCAACTGATATTGCCAACGGCAGATAGGGTAAATGCTAACTTCACCCCCCTCTCACCCCCTAAAGAGCCCATCTCTATAACAGAAGAATGCAACGTTCCTGTAATCACAGCTGCACAGGTAAAAACCACACTCTCCAAAGCCAAAAACACAGCATCCATGGGACCAGACAACATTCCAGACTGCATTCTACACAAACTACAGCACGAAATGGCACCCCACCTAAGTACCATGTTCAATCATAGCCTCACCTCAGGCTTTGTGCCTGCTGAATGGCGCACAGCAACGGTTATCCCACTCCACAAGGGGGGAGCCACCACAGACCCCGGGAACCACCGCCCCATTAGCCTGACAAGCCTGGTCTGCAAGGCCATGGAACGTATCATGGAACTTATAATCAAAGACATTGGTAATCTCCAAACTCTGGATCCCACCCAGTTCAGGTTTTTAAAAGGCATATCATGTCTCCTAAACCTGATAGACTTCTTTGAAGCAGTCACCAAAGCCATAGACAAGGGTAAGGTGGTTCACACAGCCTATCTAGAGCTTGCCAAGGCTTTCAACACCATCCCCCACTCTGGAATTATAGATAAACTCACTAAACTAGGTATAAATCCCTATGTCACAAGATGGGTTGCCAACTGGCTCACTGACAGAACCCACACTGTGAAAGTAGCAGACTCCAAATCCGCCTTCAGACCAGTGACAAGTGGAGTACCACAGGGTTCAGTCCTGGGTCCTCTCCTGTTTGGTATCTACTTCACTGAAGTACAGACTAACACAGAAGGTCTTTGGCTAATGAAATTCACAGATGACTGCAAAGTAGGTGCCATAAATCGAAACTCCTAATGTGGACATCCTACAAAAGGGCCTCACTGAGACAGATGCCTGGTGTCAAAGCCATGGCCTCAAGCTCAGTGCCAAAAAGTCCCTGGTCATCCCCTTTGGTAAAAACTCTGTACCCATGAACTACAACATAGGCGGTAGTATGCTTAACACTGAAAGTGTGATAAAAGACCTTGGGACACAGGTGGACAGTAGTCTCCTTTGATAATCACATCGCCACAGTAGTCAGAAAATCCTTCTACGTGGCACACCTCATCACAAAAGGTTTCTCATCCAGAAAAAAAAAAAAAAAAAAAAAAAAAGAGAGATGTCATTGTTCCCCTCTACTCATCACTCATTAGACCCATTATAGAGTACAATGCCCCTTTTGGTATGTACCTCACAAGACATCTACAACAACTAGAAAGGCCGCAGAAATACCTCACAGAGAGGATTATCAGCCTCAAACAGATGCCCTATGCAGAGAGTCTCAAAAAACTCCAGCTTTACTCAGTTGCATATCGCCTACTCAGAGGTGATCTCTGCCTAACATACAAAGCTATGTCAAATCCAGAGCTGTTGGACATGCTCCACTTAAAGAAATCCCAATCCCTCCGAGCTACATGCTCTAGGGACCTAAACCTCGTCACCACAATAAACAGAAAATGCTGGAGGGATAGATTCCTGTCCCAGAGACTTCCCATATTCTGGAATAAACTACCTAACTATATCAAACAAAGCTCCTCATTAGCACTCCAAGAAAAATCTTGATTGGATGGGAAATAGTAAAAATTCACCCCGGGGATCAACTCTGTGGCTCTGCTCGACAGTGGCACAGGAAAATAATTTTCTTGGGTGGAAAAAGCCAGGGTACCTTTTTGGCTGGGCTTGTATAGGCCCCAGGGATGATAGCTTAGTACCTACATATGAACCTATGAACTGGCGGTAAAGCTCTCTCCAACCAAGACTGAACTTGGCAGTCATGAGGAGAAGGTAAACATTTGCACCACACCACACATCAGTCTCACAATCTACACCACCAAAATCCACACACAGCAACACAAAAACATTCGCAGAGGCTCTCAATAATAATCTAAGCATCAGAGACCTCCAAAGCAGAAACGCAAGCAACCTCAATCCCCCAACACAACTCAAATGACACATAGCCCACAGACTCAGTGTGCCACTCAACCACAGCCAATAAGGCAAAACAACGTACCCAACACTCTGGTCATAGGTGACTCTATAGTCAGGCACACTGATGTCCCACTCACCAGGCTAAACAAGGAGAAGGTTACTGTCAGCTGCCTGTCAGGTGTCAGGATCCGCCACATAACCCACGCACTCAGGTCACTCCACAACAAATACAAATATGACTCTGTCATTGTCCATGTTGGTGTGAATGACCGGAGATGCATCTCCCTGGACTACATGAAGAGAGACATGGAAGAGCTCTCCGATCTTGTAGCCCAGGCAGGTATGACCCTAGCCCCGAGTAGCATTCTGCCATCACCCAGAATGATACCACAGTACAAAGACAAAATGATTGACTTCAACAATTGGCCAAGCTTCTGGTGTCATTCTAAGGGGATCCAGTATCTGTCTGCTTGGGATGACATGGTCGACAGACCATGATGCTTTGCCACAGATGGCCTGCACCGGTCGCCCCTGGGATTCCAGATACTGGCTAAGGCTCTTGCTGCCCCTATAGTGCCTTTTTTAGTCAGGGTTCAAATAAATTCACCACCATAATAGGAACAGGCAAGCAAAAACTGAGGGTAATGCTACTCAATGCTAGAAGTCTAAATCTCAAAATGCACTCACTCGAGGCACTCCTTAAAATGGAGAACATCTATATCTGTGCAGTGACTGAGACCTGGTTCAAGGCTCCAGAGAGCACCCCTGCACTACCAGGCTATAACTCATACCACACTTTTAGGCCATGTAAGCTGGACCGGAACACCAAAGGCAGAGGCGTGTCCATATTCATTAAGGATATCCACAACTCCAGGCTAGTTGCTCAGCATAATGCATCCGAGGTTATCCAAGTGCAACTAACTCTTGGCAAAACTGCAATCCAAATTGTAGCTTGCTACAGATCCCCCACCATGCTCCAGGATTCCCTCTCCACTTTTCTTGTTGTACTGGAAAATATTAGGGTTCAACCAAACACCCTAATAATGGGCGACTTCAACTATCCCACCATTAACTGGGAAAACTACTAGTGTACCAACTCCTTAGCTTAACGCTTTCTGGAATTCAAACTCCAATGCCCTAAATCAACTTATCTACACCCCCACCAGGGTCAACAATATCCTAGACCTAGTCATTACCAACAGGAGTAATGGGTGTTCCACACCTTAAGTCAACACCTCGTTGGTCCGATCCGATCATAAGCTTATCACCCTTGATATCCACATCCCGCCCCCACCCCCCATTAAGGAAACCAGAGTAAAAAATTTCTCCAGAGTAAAAAATTTCTCCAAAGCCAACTTCATGCTTCTTAAGACAGAAGCGGTGAACTTTATGACACCCATGCAGATGGGCAATACAGTTACGACTACTGAATCCTACACAGATGCACTCTACAAGCACTTACACAAGTGCATGTATTGTGCTATCCCAAACAGAACCAAGACGCTATCCTCCAAAAAAAGGAAGCCAATCTGGTGGTCCTCTGCCATAAACAAACTGTACAACAGGAAACTGTTGCAAAAGAGAATAAAATTCCATGGGTGGAGGAGCTCCCTGGTCAGCCTCAGTAAGAAGCTGAGATTCCTTATAAAATCCTCCAAAGCTAGCTATGAAAACAAAATCGCCACTAAATCCAAGGACAACCACAAAGCATTCTATAGCTGTCAAGAATCTAGATGGCAACACCCAGATCTGCTCTGAGTTACAGCACAAAGGCACGAAAATTACAGAACCAACTGATATTGCCAGCATCCTGGCAGATAGGTTCAGTGCTAACTTTACCCCCCCCCTCACCCCCTGAAGGGCCCATACCTATACAGGAAGAATGCAGAGTCCCTGTAATCACAACTACGCAGGTAAAAGCTGCACTCTCTAAAGCCAAAAACACAGCATCCATGGGACCGGACAACATTCCAGGCTGCGTTTTACACTAACTTAAGAACGAACTGGCTCCCCACTTAAGCACCATGTTCAATAATAGCCTCGCATCTGGCTTTGGGCCCATTGAATGGCGCACAGCAACAGTTATCCCACTCCACAAAGGGGGAGCCACCACTGATTCCAGGAACCATCGACCTATTAGCCTGACGAGTCTGGTTTGCAAGGCCATGGAACTCAGACACTGGTAACCTCCAAACTCTGGATCCCACCCAGTTCAGGTATGTGAAAGGCAGATCATGCCTCCTGAACCTGATCTACTTCTTTAGGCAGTCACCAAAGCCGTGGATGAGGGTAAGGTGGTTCATACAGCCTATCTTGACCTCGCCAAGGCTTTTGACATCATCCTCCATTCTGGAATTTTAGCCAAACTCACTAAACTAGGTATAAATCCCTATGTCACAAAATGGGTTGACAACTGGCTCTCTGACAGAACCCACACTGTAAAAGTTGCAGACTCCAAATCTGACCTCAAAGCAGTGACAAGTGGAGTACCACAGGGTTCCATCCTGGGACCTCTCCCGTTTGGTATCTACTTCTCTGAAGTACAGGCTAACACAGGAGGCCTCTGGCTAAAGAAGTTTGCAGATGACTGCAAACTAGGAGCCATAGTCAAGTCCCCAAATGATGTGGACATCCTACAGAATGGCCTCAGAGACAGATGCCTGGTGTCAGAGCCATGGCCTCAAGCTCAATGCCAAAAAAGTGCAGCGTCATCCCCTTTGGTAAAAACTCTGTACCCGTGAACTACCACAGAGGCAGCAATCTACTTAACACCGAATGCGTGATAAGAGACCTTGGGACCCAGGTGGACAGTAGTCTCTCCTTTGATAGTCACATCACCACAGTAGTCAAGAAGTCCTTGTATGTGGCACACCTCATCATAAAAGGGTTCTCATCCAGGAAAAAAAAAAAAAAAAAAAAAGATGTCCTTGTTCCCCTCTACTCGTCACTCTTTAGACCCATTATAGAGTACAATGTCCTTTTGGGATGTACCTCACAAGACATCTGCAGCAGCTGGAAAGGCCACAGAAGTACCTCACAAAGAGGATTACTGGCCTCAAACAAATGCCCTACAGTGACCGCCTCAAAAAACTCCAGCTTTACTCAGTAGCACATCGCCTACTCCGAGGTGATCTCTGCCTAACATATAAAGCTATGTCACACCCAGAGCTGTTGGACATGCTACACCTAAAGAAATCCCAATCCCTCCAAGCTACATGCTCTAGGGACCTAAACCTTGTCACCACAATAAACAGGACACACTGGAGGGATAGATTCCTGTCCCAGAGACTTCCTATACTCTGGAACAAGCTACCCATCTATGTCAAGCAAAGTTCTTCATTAGCACTCAAGAAAAATCTTGATGAGTGGATGGGAAATGCACCCCGGGAATCACTTCTGTGTCTCTGCTCAACAGTGGCACAGGAAAATAACTTCTTGGGTGGCGTAAGCTATGGAACCTTGCTGGCTAGGCTTACGTAGGCTCTTGGGCCGATAGCCTAGTACCTACAAAACATGCCTTTTATTACACCCCCCACATATGGACATGAAGTGTTCAACTGCTGGGCTCAATTTCTACTCTCCCCTATATGCTCCATAATCCTCACCTTTACTTTCCTTTTTGTTTGCCCTATATACCATTTCACCTGTTCACACTCTCAATTTATAATATAAACACCCTGTGAATTACAATTATATGTTTTTCTGGCCTTACACCTTTTACCATTTATTTTGGATCCATCAAGATTCCTCACCCTATTGCACACACTGCAGTTTCCACATGACCGCATGCCTACCCTTCCTACATTCTTTATGATTTCACCATCTCCACTTAATATTTCCTTCACGTTAGCAAATCTACCACAAGAGAAAGTTTTATGCTCAAGGAAGAGATCTCCTACACTCATATCCTCTTTTACCATATACCAGAAGTTCCTCATAATTTTCTCAACTCTCTAAGTGGTGAAAATGTAGTCACAAAATACAAATTTATCTTCACCAGTCATTTCCTGAACAAAGGCTTTGTTTTAATTTCTATTTGTTTCCTTATCCCTCCAATTTTGCCCTGAGTAACTTCTCTATTCTTCTCACCTTTTTGGTCCCTAAAACTTCATCCCTTGCACCTACTAGAAGGTGTTCAGGGTAACCCCTACATTTCAATCTCTCAAAGGCCTCTACTGCTATTCTTTTGAGAGATCTCTGTGGGCAAGCTGATAACAAGTAATGTGACTGTGCACTAAAAATACAGGTAGCGGTGTGTTGGTTATCATACAGTGGAAATTGGTCTTACGATTGCAAGTTATTCAGCCTCATCATCCTTTTTCCCCATTTTCTACATGGGGCTGGGGTGTCGTGTCAACTGCCATGTCTATTCAATGCCACTCTCCTACCTCTCAACACTCATGCTTGACTGTTGCAGGTCTGTTTTCAAACAATCCATCTATGTCCTTACTGAAAACGCTTATTTCTTCTTGCCTTCTTCCTGTCTGTCCCAATCTTCTTTACCAGATTGCTTTCTACTTTTCTGCACATGTGCCTGAACTACGGATAAAAATATATGACAAGGGGATGTTATAAATACTGAGTATTTTGACAGTGAGATTAAACATTTATGGCAAGATTATTTATTTTATTTAAATTTGTTGACCGGGAGTGTCCGACTGGACGTAGGTCCATTTTCAGCGGAGGCCCGGGGAGAAAAGCTCCACAGTTAAAATAAACAGACAGTATATACATTCGATTACATAGTGAACAATCTACATAGCAATTACTTACAACATATTTACAGATGAAGAACATAGTACATCAGTAGACAACCAGAATCTTTATCTGTGAAGTGCATACCAGACATTAACAAATGTTACAAGAAGAAGTTTGTGCTGTATAATAAGTACTGGCTTATGAGCATCTGAGCTTGCTATAATCAAGGTAGTTAGTGGAGTGGAAAGAAAGGTAGTGGTTGGATGGGGTGGATGATATTAGAGTGTGAGTTGCAAGGGCATAGTCAGCATGTTTTTAGTTGCGATTTTAGTAAAGTTTTGAAGTGGGTGCCTGATGGTATGGAGGTAAGTGTGGGTGGGAGTGAGTTCCATAATTTGGCTATGGTGCAAGAGAATAGTGCTTCACCAGCAGAGTTATTGGCTTTAGTGATCTGCAAGTTTTTGCTGCTGGATCTTAGTGGTCTGGTGGTGCAATAGGGTTGGAGTAGATTCTGGAGGGATGGGACATTTAGTGGATGGTTTAATAGTTTGGGGGCGAGTTGATACCACTGAAGGAGGTGAGGGAGCTCAAGCCAGTCCAGTTCAGCAAGTGAGAAACAGTGGTGACTACGGTAGGTTAAGATCATTTAACAATGAGAAATTTTTAGGAGACATGGGCTTATTGGGGTCAGTTTTCAAAGAAAAATGTAAGGTTATATTTGATGGTTCAAAAGAAGAAAGGAAGAGGCATGCTAAATACAGGGGTATGTTGGAAAGTATGAATAGGTTACTGAAAGAAGGTACTTTATTTGGAAAGAGAGTTGTATGAAGAAACTTGATTACAAATCAAAAGGCAGACATTTATGGATCAGCATTAGATTATAGGAACAGGAGTCTTTTTTTAATCCAAGTGGATTAAGGACAAGGAAAATCTTATTAAAGTACTGGTTGCAGAGAATGTAAGGGGAGGGGGTCATGAAAATAGTGTATTATTATTTTCGGTAAGTATTTTCTTATGGGAAAATGGATTGAGGGTTGGGGTAAAGTCAAACAATTTGAAGATGACATGTTGAATGATTTGAAGAAATTTGTTACTTTGCAAGAAATGCTGGAACTGTTGCAAGAAAATGATGGTAGTGTTACAAGTGATAAATATTACTTTAGTAGTGGGTCTGGATGGGATTAGGTATGGAACGTGTAAGGGTGCAAATAATGAAAGGAAACATTTGTAAGTGTTTTGAAAGGAACAGATGGAAATGGGTGTTAAAAAAATAAGGTGTGGGAGGGAATATTGAAATTAATATGGAAGAATGGTGATTGGAAGGATATTACAACTGGGAGACCAATAACTGAGTAATACACATTATTAATGAAAGTGATGCAAAAGAGGTTTGCTTTACATGGGAATATTACTGAAGGATTGTATATAATCAAAGATAGAGTCAGGAAATGTTATGGTTGGTTAGAGAGACAGTGGATAATGTAATATCTAGGCAAAGTGAAGTAAAAATGATGGTGGATGATGGTGTGAAGCAGACAGTTATGCGAAATAATGAAGGCATATAGCATTAGAAGAAGAGTGCGGCAACTGTTGAATTATGTTTATAGTGAAAGTTTGTTGAAAATATTGGTAAAAAGTAAATCAAGTCAGGGATAGAGTTTAAGAGAGGTGTTGGGCAAGGCAGTCCAATGAGTGGAGTGTTTTTCACAATGATAATTAATGCAATTTCTTGGCAAGTGTACGGAAGTCATGGGGACACAAACTTTAATATTAAGGATGAGGTAAAGATTCTAGTTTGGAGTTCTTATCTGGATGATTTAGCTATTATAGCTAAATAGAAGATATGGATGAAAGTAGTATTGAAGTACTTGAGTAAAAAACAGCCGCAAACACTGTAAATCCACAGAAAGAAGTCAGGAATCCACACAAAGTAGAGTTTAGTGCTTTCATCTCTTTATTAGAAACTTCATCAGAATAATCAGTACAAGCAACCCCACCCTTAAATACATCTCCCACAGCATTAATGACATTTCCTGTAGATGATGAATGCAGAATAAAATCCATATTAAAAGTGGTAACACTTATTTCACAATATCTATTCATTTAAAACATAGTAATAATGTTTCATACTTGAATACAAGCGTATATAGATACACTTAAATATCCAGCCACATATTTACAAATAAAACTCTGCTTTTAACCTTAAAATCAATATGGACATAGCACTATTCAAGCCAGGATACTCGAGGCATTTGCCATCTCATTTCCTTCGTTTCCCTAAACGATTTCTTGAAATTGAGATGGCAAATGCCTCCGAGTATCCTGGCTTGAATAGTGCTATGTCCATCAGTTCGATTTTAAGGTTAAAAGCAGAGTTTTATTTATAAATAGGTGTCTGAATATTTAAGTGCATCTGTATACACATATATATTCAAGTATGAAACATTGTTACTATGTTTTAAATGAATAGAGATTTTGAAAGTAGTGTTACCACTTTAAATATGGATTTTATTCTGCATGCATCATAGACAGGAAATTATGTCATTATTAATGCTGTGGGAGATGTATTTAAGAGTGGGGTTGCTTGTACTGATTATTCTGATGAAGTTTCTAATAAAAAGAGACAAAAGCGCTAAACTCCACTTTGTGTCGACTCCTGACTTTTCTCAGGATTTACAAGTATTGAAGTACATTTATTGGATTGTGTAGGATTAATGTTTGGACAAGGAAAAAGGGAAAGATTAGGAAATGTGGTGAAAATGGATGGTGTGCAGTTTTATATGTCATGAATTTCAGTTCAGGGTATTAGGTTTGGCAGGAAGAAAGTGAAAATAGAACAATGCAAGCATGTTTGAAGGAAATTAGGGGACATTTGTCTTTGGAAGAGGTTTAGGTTGTCATTTGTTAAGATGGATTTATTAATTCAGTTATGTTAGGGGAATTAGGTTACCTGCCTGGACCATATCTTCAGTTAAAAAAGAATTTTTGCAGATAATGGAAAAGATTATTTGGGTTCATAGGTGTGTACTAGGCTAATGACCCTGGAGCCTTTACAAGCCTAGCCCATAGAAGTGCCCTGGCATTGTGCCATGCCTCTGGATGTTAGTTCAAAGTGTCTATCAAGTAGAGCCACTGGAGTGATCCATGGGCTGAACTTTCTATTACAGACAGCGAGGTGCTCTGCTTGACATGTATGGGAAGTCTATTCCAGTGCATGGGCAGTCTCTGGGTGAGGAACCTGTCCCTCCAGCATGTTCTATTGATTGTGGTAATGAGGTTGAGGTCTCTGGAGCATGTGGTGTGGAGGGATTGGGATTTCTTTAGATGTAGCATTTCTAACAGAGCTGGGTCAGACATGGCTTTGTAAGTCAAGCAGAGATCACCTCTAAGTAGGCAATATGAGACAGAGAATAGCTGGAGTCTTTTGAGTCTGTCCATGTAGGACAGGTGTTAAACGCCTAGGATCCTCTTCCCGAGGTACTTTTGTGGCCTCTCCAGCTGCTGCATGCGTCTAGTGAGGTACAGGCCAAATGGGGAATTATACTCTATGACTGGTCTAATGAGGGAAGAGTAGAGAGACAATGACCTCTTTCTCCCCTGGATGCAAAACCCTTGGTAATGAGATGTGCCACATAGAAGGACTTTCTGACCACAGTGGCAATGTGGTAGTTGAAGGAGAGGTTGCCGTCAGCCTGCATCCCCAGATCTCTTATAATGCCTTCAGTGGGCTCCCATCGATGTGGTAATTAGTGAGAACTGAGTTTTTACCAAAGGGGATGATGACGCATTTTTTTGGCATTAAGGCCATGGTTTTGACACCAGTCATTGGTCTCAGTGAGGCCTTTCTGTAGGATGTCTGCATCACTTGGGGAGTTAATAATGGCTCCCAGTTTGCAGTCATCTGCAAGCTTGGCCAGAGTCCCTTTGTGTTGGCCTGGACTTCTGAGAAGTAGATGCTGAACAGGAGAGGAGCCAGGACCGATCCCTGTGGGATTCCCCTCGTGACTGGCTGGCAGTCTGACTTGGATTACAATACTTCACACTGCGTTCTGCGAGCCAATCTGCAACCCACCTAGTGATATAGGGATTGATGCCTAGTTTAGTGACTTTATCAATAATTCCTGAGTGAGGAATGGTATCAAACGCCTTGGCCAGATCTAGGTAGGCTGTATGCACCGCCTTACCTTCATCTACAGCCCTGGTGACCAACTCAGTCAACCCGGTTGAGCAGGCATGATCTCCTTTTCACAAAGCCAAATTGTGAGGAGTCTAGAGTTTGGAGATTTCCTATACCTTTGTTAATCAGGTCCATGGTGATGTGCTCCATAGCTTTACATATCAGACTCATCAGGCTAATGGGGGAATAATTCCCAGGGTCTGTAGTCACTCCCCCTTTATGGAGAGGGATGACTGTAGCAGTGCATCATTCGGCAGGAACAAAGCCTGAGGTGAGGCTGTGACTGAACAGGGCACACGGATGTGGTGCCAGTTCACTTTGTAGTTTATTTAGAACACAGCCAGGGATATTATCAGGTCCCTTGGAAGCTGTATTCAGGTCCCTTGGAAGCTGTATTCTTGGTCTTGGTCAATGCAACTTTAACCTGCATTGCAGTAATGCTGGGTGCCTGGCATTCTTCTGGTATTGTGTGATTGGTCCTTTAGTAGGGGAAGAGGCCAGTATGTTGGCAATATCTGTTGGCTCAGTCTAGGAGGTACCATTGTGCAGTAACTGAGAGCAAATATGGGTATTGCCGTGGAGGTTCTGGATAGAACTATAGAAGGCTTTGCGATTCTTTTTAGTCTCTGCCACAATTCTGCCTTCATAGCTGGCTTTAGAGGATTTGATGAGGCATCTCAACTTTTTGTTGAGGCTAATAAGGGAGTTTTTCCAGACTTGGGACTTCAACTTTTTCTGCAACAGTTTCTTCCTTCTGTTATAATGGCAGGGGACCACCAGATTGGCTTCCTTTTTTTTTGGAGGAGAGCATCTTGGCTCTGTTGGGTATGGCTAGTTCCATGCATTTATATACATGTTCGTACAGTGCATTGGTATACGATTTGGCAGTCATGCAGCTATTTTCTATTGGCATGGGTGCTGTGAAGTTAGCCACCTCTGTTTTTCAGAAGTCCAAAGTCAGCTTTGGAGAAGATTTTTAAGGTGGTTACCTTTGCGGGAGGTGTGGGGAAGATGTGGATTTCCATGGTGATTAGTTTATGGTCAGGTCTGACCAGGGAGGGATTGACTATTGGTGTAGAGCAACGGTCGCCCATGTTAGTAATAACCAGGTTAAGGATGTTGCTTCCTCTAGTGGGGGGTCAGAATGAGCTTGTCCAGGACATTGGAACTGATGAATTCCAGGAAGCATCGGGCCAGTATATTAGTGGTCTAGTAGTTTTTCCAGTTGATGGAGGGGTAGTTGAAGTCTCCTAGTAAGACAGTGTTGTGTTGGGACCTTGATAGATTCCAGGGTGCTTAGGAACATGGAGTGAGAGTCTGGGGACATGGTTGGGGACCTATAGCAGGCTATGACCTGGATCACCGTCTTACCCAATGTTAGTTGTACCTGAAGTATCTCAGATGCATTATGCCGGGCTACTAGTCTGGAAGTGTGCATATCCTTTATGAATATGGAGACACCACCGCCTTTGGAGCTTCAGTCCATGTTTCTGGGCCGAAAGGTGCGGAATGAGCTATAGCCTGGTAGCACAGGGGTGCTTTCTGTCATTTTAAACATGGTCTCCATTACAACACAAATGTAGATGTTTTCCATTTTGGAGGAGTGCTTTGAGCGAGTGCATCTTGAGATTTAGACTCCTAGCGATGAGCAGCCTGACCCTCAGATTACATTTATTTATAGCTTTACAGTGGTAATTTGGACCACCACCTAAAAAAGGCATTATAGTGGTGATAAGAGCCTTAGCCAGTGCCCAGAAACCCACGGGTGACAGATACAGGCCATCTCTGGCAAAGCATTGAGGTCAGTCAGTCCTGTCATCCCAAGCAGACATATACTGGATCCCCTTAAGAATGACACCAGAAACTTAACCAATTGTTGAAAATCATTTTTTGTTTGTACTGCAGTATCATTCTGGGTGATGGTAAGATACTGCTCAGGGCTAGTGTCATACCTACCTGGGCCACATAATCTGTGAGCTCCACCATGTCTTTTCATGTAGCCCAAGGAGGTGCGTCTCAAGTCATTCAAACCCACATGGACAAGGACAGACTCATACTTGAACTTATTGTCAAGTGACTTGAGTGAGTGTGTCGGATTCTGTCATCTGATAGACAGCTGACCATCACCTTCTTATTCAACCTAGTGAGTGGGACATCTGTGTGCCTCACTATTGAGTCACATATGATTAGTGTATTGGGGAAGGTGTTTAGCCTTAGGGGCTTAGGTTGAGGGGCACACTGTGGAGGTGAACTATGTATCCTGTGGTTTGTGCTGTGTTGCAGTGGTCAAGTGAGTTTCTGTCTAGGAGGTCTCTGCTGTTTTAGTAAATTTCTATTGAGAACATCCGAGAAGGTGGGTGTGTGGTTTGTGTTTTTATGCGAGAGCTGTGATAGTGGGTGTTCTAGAGGGCTGTGTTCCATGTGGTGTGGTGCAGGTTTTGACCTTCTCCTCTTGACCAGCTAGTCTGGTCTTGGGTGGAGAGTGCAAAGCTTCCAATTTGGTGATATAAGTGCAGCTCTCACAAGTCTCGAGTGTTGGGAGTTGAGAAGAGGGTTGTCTGTGTACATGAGGCAGCTGCTACACTGCCTCAGAATGCCCAAGTGCACGAAGTTTATAGGAGAAAGCATAGGAAACTGCCTTTTAATCATGTCAGGAGGGGTGGTCATAACTAATTACTGGAGCTATTTCTGTAAAGAACGACTAGTGCTGATGCACTTAGGTGTGCTACAATAATAGCTACAAAAACCTGTTTAAGTGCAAACCAATTAGGCTATTTGAAGTGCAAGAGAGAAAGAACTAGCCAGATCGAAGGGAAAATGTGAAGAGCAGACTTTCTGGCACCAGTACTAATTTACCTCAGCTCAACACCACTGCACAGAGCTTAAACAAGCGCAAACCCATGCAAATATGGGCTGCCTAAACGGCCAATAAACTACAATTTCTGGGCCAGAAACCACTCCTCTTGTGGTAGATAGGCTATCCAGTGCTTACCATTCCCACTGATGAGCTAGAAGGCTTCCCTCCAACACAGAAAGGCTTGGGGGAGGGCTTCCCTCCAACACAGAAAGGCTTGGGGGAGGGGGGGGGGAGGCTCAGAAGCTTACAAACAGTCCTGAATACAGCAAATCTTCTGGACTAGATTAGTTACAAGAAAGGCAGGAAACAAGCTTAGAACTTTTTTTTTTAAACAGAAAAGCAGATAAACAGCACTAAAAACAATTCAAATGCAGTGCAAGCTAAGAACCTTTCACATTATGTTTAAACTAACTTTATGAGAAATAAGTACTTGTAAGCTAGGGAAAAGCATTTTCCTTGACCATCTCATGACTTATATCATTTAAATGGGAGTATAGTTTTTAATCAGAAAAGGTAAAAAAAAAAAAAAAAAAAAAAGTTGTTAAAATTGTTCAAAACTACTTTTGTTTCTGTGGAGAAACTGTTTATTTTACTTTTTGTGGCTGTGGGAAAAGTGTTTAAACTGCTTTTTATTACATTTGGGAAAAGTTAATGTTTTGTTTCTTTCCTGATTATTGCTGCTAAGCTTTCTTGGGAAACACACCATTTTCAGCTTGACCATGTAACAAACTACCATTCCCTCAGTCAGACCTTCCAGCTATAAAAAGAAAAAGATAGTTAAGAAGCCTAGGACAGCACAGCAAGCTGGTAATCTGCCTCAGTCACAGGTGGGTGAGACTGCTATGGCCAAAAACTGGTTCCTCAGACCACTTAGCCACAATGGTTTGGAGATTAGTCATCCTTAGTGGCTATTGGGGTTCTCTCAGTGGGCAAAGGAGAGCCTCTCTTGTTGGTCATGGGAGAATGGGCATGGAATGTGCCATTGCTTAATTAGAATGTTGTACCCTTCCCTGGGAAAGCTGTTCCTGGCAACACTGTGTCCGTTTTCCCTATCTTTCCTGACAAAATTAGTCAGGAAACTAAACATTTAGCTTTTTCTGTGTCAGTTACTCTAAACAGGAGTAATTTATTGGATTTGGTTCAATGTCCTGTGCAGGCTCTTGACCTTTCTTGCAGGGTGATTTCTGGAAAAAAGAAAAAAAAAAAAGGATTCCTCTTTCTCTGAAAGTTTCAAGAAGTGGAACGTGAAGAGATAGGTGCAGTGTTTTTCAGGTTTCTGGTTCATATTCTGAGGAGAGTGTGGTATTTGATTCTCCCTGTGAAGGATTCTTTCTCCAAGTATTTCCAGCACGAACCATTGTTTTTAGTGGGAAAATATTGAAGTTCTCGTTCCCTAAGTAAATGTTATGATTTGCTACAACTGGAATTTCCAGACCCCCTCGCT
Organism: Protopterus annectens; assembly: GCF_019279795.1. Classification (NCBI taxonomy): domain Eukaryota; kingdom Metazoa; phylum Chordata; order Ceratodontiformes; family Protopteridae; genus Protopterus; species Protopterus annectens. Next base: position 1,131,051,543 of record NC_056728.1, on the reverse strand, counting down.
CATCCCAATCAGTATTGGAGGATGAGCTTGCCACAGCATGTGCTTTCCCCAGATAGTCAACCTGCTGCCCCTAGGAAAGTAGATAGAATGTATGATGTATCTCAGTCTTTCAAGTTTTTATATGCTAGTCCCAGACCTGCCCCAGCAGTTATAACTTTAGTTAATCCAGCTACTATTTTAATTCTAATCCTTCTTCTGATAAGGATGGAGGAAAAAGTGCATGCTTCTGCAACTTTGATTTTTTAGAATTCTGACCGGCCAAGCTCGTATGTTAAAATGTATACAGTCTAATTGCAAAAGTTTGAGGTATATTTTTGCTTCACTTTCCTCTTGTGAGGAAAATCTGCTTTGTGTAGTTTAGTTTCTTCTTCCATTTCTGAGGTCAGTACTCATGGTCTTGAAAAGTATTTATGACTTTGCAGATACCACTTCCATAGGTGCTGCCACTTGTACCATTTTAAAGAGGTTTGCCTCGGCTGCATTCTCAGAGCCTCCCAGAAAAGGACAAAACTAAAATTTTGAATTATTCCTTGTTTAGAGATTTAGTTTTTGGTATCTCTGCTGCAGATATTATCAAAAATGTTTTAAGAGATGTATGCTGATTCAGGGAATCTCTGACTTTTCAGCTGTCCTTTAATTATTCCAAAGGATTTTGTCTCCTTAGGCCTCATTTTTACTGACCCAGCCCCACATCCATGCTGGGTCTACCAGCCATCCTCCTAGTCCCTTGACTTAATCTGGGGGTTGCTGTTGCCTCTCATGGATCGTGATGGCATTCTGGGTACTTGGCTCTTTGTGCTTCTATCTGGTGTTTTTTTTTTTTTTGTTTTGTTTTTTTTAATTATTACTTTATTTGCCCTACCCATTTTCCACAGACAGGAGAGTAAGAGATCTGCTATACAGGCTGGGATTCCAGTTAACATTCAAAAGTCTTTTTTTTTTTTTTTTTTTTAACTCTGTCACACGATTATTTTTCTGGGGATTTGGCAAGGAATAAAATAAACAGTCACAGCAGAATGCTTGTAAGCAGTCATTTAAAATGCAATGGCAGAGAAATTCCAAAAAGAAAGCAGGATTCCCCAGGTCAACAAAGTCTGAATGTCCATTTGTCTCTTTGGCAACAGATTGTTTCAGACAAATGGGTCCTGGATGTGATCTATCTAGGATAGAAATGGCAGTGGAAGGATATCCCTCCCTTCCAGGGGATTCCTCCTCATCCACAAGATCAAAACTTCTCTCTCCTTCTGTTCCATGTCTTATGCTGTCTCAGGAGGTAATAGGAGCTGTTCCTCCTCCTCAATTTGGGAAAGGATTTTACTCAAGAATGTTTTTGTGTCTGAGAAAGAAAGAATGAAACAACATTACTGGAGATTACTTCTGGATCTTTCTTTCCTGAATCAGCTTGTGAAAGTGCACAAGTTCTAAACGCTTTCACTTCACACCTTGTCACCCTTTTTTCGGTTGGAGTTTTCTAGTAACCTTACATTTAAAAAGATGCATATTATGACATTGCTGTTCATCCAGATTTCAGACATGTCTTAAGATTTTTTGTATCTGGATCCCATTATCAGTTCCTTGCCTTACCCTTTGGACTATCAACTGCTCTAGGGGTATTCACAAAATGTCTCTCTTGTTATAGCCCATTGCAGGCTATAAAAAATCTACATTTTTTTCCATATTTAGATGACTCTCCTTAGCTTTGCAGTGTCTTTTCCAAAGTGCCAGAACTCTCTCAGCTGAGTGAGCTCTCTCCTACACAGGCTGCGATTCCAAGAAAAGAGAGTTGAAGGATTTTTTTTTTTTACTCTGTCGCAAAGGACTGTTTCTGGGATGCCTACTTGATAACTCAGTATAAAATATTTTTTTCTCCCACAGGAAAAATGGATCTGTATTAATTGTAGTCTAGAGGTTTTCCACTCAGACTGAAGATCTGATACAGTGAAGAAATATCTCAGGATTTTGAGCCACATGGCCTCCGTTGTTCTCGTGACACCTCTTGCAAGACTCCACATGGGAGAGATGAAATAGTATCTGAAATCTCTTGTCCCAGCATCAATGCCCATTGTCTTTTCAGATCTCAGTTCAAGGATTTGTGAAAAAGGAAATCACCTGGTGGAGACCTCAAAATTCTGAGAATCCACATCCCTCATTCTCCCCTCCTGCTCCAAAGCAGTCAGTTACAACAGATGCCTTAGACTTTGCTTGGGGGAGCAGGGTCAATAGAAATAAAAATGCAAGGCCTTATGAACAAGTAAGATGGACCAAAATAATCTGTTGTCCGCATGGTCTCTTCAAGCAGTTACCAATAATACCACAGTGCTGTAGTACATAAACAAGCAAGGGGGAAGCAGCTCTTACCCACTACACAGACTAGGAATGTTAGAATATGATATAGCACAATCTCACTCTACAAACATCTTACATTCCTTCTGAACAACATTGTATGGCAGACAGGTTGAGCAGAACTAAGGCAGACCCTCATGAATGGAAACTAAATAAGGGGGTCTTCCAAAATTTGATCCATTTGTGAGGAATTTCTCTGGTAGGCACTGGGAAAAGTCTGTTCTAGGACTCACGCAAGAAGGCGTAGAAAGCGGATGCATTTTAATTTCCTTAGAAATGTGCATGTATGCTTTTCCACTGTTCTTTTGAACATTCAGAAGGACTCCCAGAGATCTTTGTCGTGACTCCCTTCTGCCTAGGCAACAATGGTTCTTTTTGGAAATGGCCAGGGCTAATTGCCACAAGCTTCCTCACAGACTGGATATACTAACACAAGCTCGGGGGGGGGGGGTTCATACATCCCAAACAATTACAACCGACTGCTTCGATGATACATTTTAGGCACCTATTTTCTGAGGATGCACAGCAGATGGGAATGGAGGCAAAAAAAAACTGCCACTAGAAAATTATATATAAACAAACGGAAAAGTTTTTTTTGTCGGTGCCAACAAAAGAAGGACATGTGTTACAAGCTCTTATGGTGGGTCAGCCTGATCTCATCTCCTTCACAGACAGGGTTTCTTTGAGAACTAATCTTTATGCCTAAAGTGGTATAAATTTACTTCAAGCCAATCTATACATCTCCCAGTTTTCTTTTCTGAACCCAAAAATTAGGCAGAAATCATACTTAGTACCGCAACTGTTTGTGGACATCCAAAGTACTATCTTAACAGGACAAAATCTTTCTGAATGTAAGAAGGGGGGACACTGTCAAAGCAGACTATTTCCAAATGGTATTCTGAGGCTATTAACTCTTATTCCCACCACAACAAAACTATTCCAATCAGGGTCAAGGCTCATTATACCATGGCCTTGGCTTCACGTATGGCTTTTTGGAAAGGGATGGACTCAGTATTCTAAAAGCAGTAACTTGGTCCTCTGTGTATAATATTACAAAGCACTATAAAGTAGATTAATTTTCCATGTGTAAGACAGGCTTTGTTAAGACCATTTTCCAGGGCTCCTGGACCTTTCCCCTTCTACCTTACAGTTATTGTAAACTATGGTAACCTACCCATATAGCACAATATTCTACAGCAGTGAAGGATATAAAGAACAAGTACAGTTGTTAAAAAAAAAAAAAAAAAAAAAAAGACACCTTTCCATAACTGCAGGTGTTCGAATGATCACCAAGCAGTAGTCGATCCCTCCCTCCACCTTACCTTGTTTTCATTTGTTTTTATGCAAGAGTGTGGACATGTAGCTTTCTTTTCCTATCAATGTCTTCTTAGGGCTTAGTTTCCCCTCTCTCAGTTGGCATGAAAGCATTGAAGGGCTTGGCACCCAAACCTGTCTTTTTAGTCAGTTCAGCTTGAGCTAACAGTTTGGGCACATGAACCCATATAATTAAGGCTGCTGAAGCAGTGATCATTTGAACATCTACTGTTATGGTAAGTTTACTTACACAACTGTACTTTTTTATTAAGTGGATCCATGGGACAGGTTAGGTGAAGATACTAAAAAAAAAAATACAAGGAAGAAAATAAAGGTTGAAGAATAATTTGCAAGTACATGACATTGTGTGGAGGATGATTTTAGATAATCTTCCAGTTAAAGGACATATGGTTTGTAAGGTTATGTCAGAAAGGCTGTGCTGAATTTGTAATGTATTGAAACTTCAGAATTTTATGTTCGAGGGTTAAGATGGTTTAAGAGTGGATATTTGCAGAAAAAAATATTTGCAATATTAGTTGGGTGAGTGATGGATGAGAAAGGAAAATTTTGGAGTGAG